>NC_053417.1:11344877-11404705 GCF_016859285.1 Xiphias gladius | reverse complement strand
GTTATACACTTAACTGCTGTTCAGGTGTTGCAATTTAGTGGCTGGCAGCCTATTTCCAACAAGTGTCAGTTAGTTAAAGAGATGAATGGGGATTCTCTCGTTAATTTATCTCTCTTGACCTGAGTGGTGGGTTTGCACTTTTGTGTGTGTGTGAGTGTGTCCGAATGACTGACTAACTCAATGAGACAGTAAAAGATGGAGAAAGAGAGAGTAAGACGAGAGGCTGCACTGTGCTGACAGGCAGATGGTCTCTCTCGCTGTCTCCCGAGGTCTTCCACTTCACACTCCATTACACCCGCCTTTTCCCATCAGCCTGTTGTCTGTCATTCACTGCACACTAACATCCACTCCCTCTTGATTTGCCGTTTTCCTTCTCCTGCTCTCTCTCACGCTTTCTCTCATCCCTCCATGCTTGTCTGCTTTTTTGGCTGCATGTCAAGTGTCAGGTGCAATCCCAACTGACTGATTTGCTGTGGCGTGTGTGTGGGTGTAAAACCAGTAAAGTGATGTCCCCCACTCCCTCCGTTTCTCCCACATCCCTCCCTCTGTCCCCAGGGCTGTCTGGATCAGTAAAGCTCCTGCTTGTCGAGAGGCCAACAGGCCCTCAGCAGTCTCCAAGGAGCTGTTAGGGTGAAATCCCCCTAGCAAAGATACTTGGCAACCAACCAGAGCCACTAGGGAAAGAATCTCCACTGATCCCACTACTGTTGGTGAAAAGGATGTGTCTCACAGGTTGTTCATGGGTTGCAGTCACTTTTGGTTTTTTGACCAGATTGACTAGTCTATGGCAGTGGTAATTTGTTAATTCAGGCTTCGTGGCTACTGTCAGCAAAACCCAATGTGTTACATGATACTGATAACCAATGTTGTACTATTATAAGAAAGTAGCAATACTTTACATAGGTTACATAACATTTTATTAATAAAATTATCAAGAAAAACCCTTTTTAAAAAGATTTCTTTAGCTAAGGGCTCTCCAGTGATTTAATATATCACTTCTGTAAAGTTAGGAGACTTGAAAGACAGATTTAAAACAATAATAATCAAGATTGTAACAGGTGAGGCTGAGGTATGATGATTTTAAGCCCCTGGTATGGATCAAGATCCACAAACCCTGCACTGTACATTACCTATAACGAACTCAGCTAAACTCCACTTCTACAGTTTATAACGCAGGCTCTCGGTTGGAGTCTCCAAACCCAATCTGAGGTAACCCTGATCGCATCATCAGGGATTTTCACACTTGACAGAACTCCTCCAAATCCACAGATAACATTACACAGCTGTTTTCATTGGCTGAGTACTATTCCTCATGACAAGTAAATTAACTCTGGCATGTAAAATCAATAGAATGTCCCCTTTCACAATGCTTCTGCAGTTAATAAGGCTATCACTATTCTACTTCTGAACACAGATTCACTGTAATATAAAATTGAAATTTTACAGGCTGAATCTGCTCACTCTTCATTTATCACTCCTACAATTCAACTACAGTTTCAGTTTAATCCTGTTCATTAATGTATTTTCCTCCGTCCCTCTGTTATCCTATCAGCTTAAAAGTCAAAGGGCAAATCTTTCCAATCAAGCCTAAAACCTAAGCCTAAAACTACTACTGCTGAACCTCACAGCCAGTTACTCATTATTGTGCTCTTCATTAACTCAATTACCTGCACCTGTAGGATACTGCTTCCAGCTTCAGGTAGTTGACTAGATTCAGCTTAACCTCAAACTAGTGTCTCCTAGTGAAAACTATGTTGGATATTTAAGCCTGCTAACAATATCAGTATTTGAGTATTCAAAAAATTGGATAATGGTATATCAACCAAAATCTGTATCTCCTTTTTTTTTGCACATAAACAAATTGCATAGCCACCACAAATGTTTGATAATGATTCCTTGTGACCAAGATATGTTCTGAGCGAGACATTTTACAGATGAAAAATTAACTTGTCGGTGCTGTCAGGTGGATGAACCAATGTGTTGGAACTACCTCAAACACATCTTTGGTATTTCTTTAATATAGTTATTAGCTGACATCTGCAATAAACAAATATTAGCAGATACATATCGGCCTGGATGATTTATTGGTTGGACTCTAGTAAAAATGTGTAGTTACAAATGACTTCCTGGAATTTTTTTTTTTTCAAGACTTAATTCTATTCTTTAGACAGCAACTTCTCAAATTCTGTCCTTACAAATACTAACTACACAAACAAAACTACCATATATTATACCATTATCAACCATCGTACCATTTATTCCCTGATAAATGTGGTTTAATATCTTCATATCCATCAGCATTTGTTGTGCAAAATCAGTTACTTTTTTTTTGTTTACTTAAAACCCACCAGCAGAGGTAGAGAGGAGTTACAGTTGATTATTTTAGCTTTGGTGAAGTGGGGTAAGAAAGTCTTAGTTTTCTGAACATATTGTGTAAGAATGGATTGAATTAAAAGTTTGGAAAGATCAGTCCTTTGGAGCAGGCCTTTAAAACTGCTCGTCATTTATTAGAGTTCAACCAGATTAAAGACAAGGCTCTCCAAATTGTTCAAGTCATTGTCCCCCTCGGATCAACGTATGCTAAAGATTTGCCAGCTAAGCAAAATCGCCTGGGCTGTTTCCTGCTTCTTTCTTTGCTGGTTTTGTTGTAGAGGTAAACCTGGCCTCCCAGAAAAAAGAGCCTTTAATTAGCTGGAATAATAGCTATGCATGTGTGGACTTAATCCCTTTGGCCAGCGCTACTCCGTTAATGGTTTCCTTGTCACTCACCAGGCACTGCATAAAAGCATGCTCTGCTTTTCACTCCCAACACCTTTCTTTCTTTCTGCACCATCCCTCCTACCGTCACCCACCACTCCCAGACCCAAGCATCCTTCCTCCTGCTGACCACAGACTTCTTCTTTTATTCTCTCCCTCCATCCCTTGTCTTTTGATTGAGCCCCTGAATTATGATGAATCTGCCCCACGTCTGCTTTAGGAGGCTATCCCAGTCCTCCCTAATGAGAGAACAAATTACTCACTGGCTGCATTCGTGTTAACTATAATAGTTACTCTTTTTTTGTTCTCCCTGTGTTGCCACCAAACAGACTCTGGTCCTGTCAAGTAACTGTTGTTTAAGACATTTTTTTTGGTACTGACTTTTTTTTCAGGAACTGCAGTGTTAAAAGTAAAAATTCAAAACACTAGCAAGGAAAATGTGGCCTGAAACACCTCTTCATTTATGAATTCAAAGTTTATAGTACCTTAATGTCAAATGATCGTGTAACGCCAGTGATAAACTGGTTGCTGCTGCAGTTACTTCCATCTTAGAGATTTTCATTCAGTGTGACAACTGAGACATTTAATAAGCATTTAATATCCTTATGCTATTTCCCTGTTCGTTAGATGAAAATTGCCAAATGCCAGTGGGCTGCTCACAAGACAGGTGCATCGTACCCTCTGTTCTCAATCCATATTCTGACCTACTGACAGCAGAGGTGAAAGCATATGCCATATAGAAAAGCACTTCCCATCCAAAGAGTCTTAAGATGTAAGTCAATAAGAGATGGAGCAAGGCAATACATTTTAATTGTCGAGACTATGTCTGGACTGCCAGCGCGTGACCTGCTCCAGAGGGAGACGGAGCATAGCTCACCAACATCTAACCGGGAGCAATATTGAGCCAGATTGTCCTTCCTATTCATTTTCTCTGTCTTTCTGTTGTTCTCTTTCTGCGTCTGTCTCTGTTTGATTGTATTTTTTTTTCTGTTTCTGAAGGCCAAGAGGCAAACAGGCACAGGATTAACATTAAAAGACAATAAATAGCCATAGATGGGAACCTCCTGTAGGTGAAAGTCACTCTCCCCTGCAGTTCTAGGTGCCCAGTATAAATCTTTTAAATTATAAATCAATAAATAGTTAATACAATAATAGGAATCTTTATAAATATTTAAGTAAGCAGATAGAGACAGAGTGGAGTTGGGGGCAAAAATTCAGAGGAGCTGTGCGTGCTACCCAGTGCACAGAGTAACACTGCTGCATATGCATGCAGATCAGCAGAACAGTGAAAACACAAGAAGGCAGATGTTGGCCCACATTTTGTATAGCCTGCTGTATGCCATTAAGTAGTTAATGTGCTTTTTTGCACCTATAAGAGGATGTCTCTGTGTACCTGCACATGTAGGCTAATCCATCATAGGTGTACACATGCACGTGTCAAAAATGACAGCATTCAGCCCAATTTTAACACTTGAGTCTACATAGAAGGTGCAGTCTGAGCATCAGGTTGGCAGAGCAGCAGCAGCTCCGGTGCTCTCTGTGTGTCTACACATGATGCGTTCAGGCACAGTATTGAGTTGTAGGTAACTGGCTGTTTGGGAGTGCTCAGACCCCAAAACATCACTGTAGTTATGTGTGCGAAATTCATGAAAATACACTTGGAGCGTAAAAATACGTTGTATTGGTGTATGGCGCAAGTAAAATATGAGCCGTTACGCCACCTGTGTAGACAGCTGGATTGATTAAAATAGATGCTATCTCTTCCGTCAGACGAGTGAAAAACATGGCCGAAACCCTTTTTGTGTAGACAAGGCATAAGTGAAACTGATTAACTGTTTTAATGTTTGCACATAGTGTATATTTCAAATCACAGGCAATCAACATTTGAGCTACACCGCTTTTTGTAAATACAGCAAGCCGGGCTTTGGAATTCATACTGGTAGAATATAAACAAAAGCCATGTTTTAGCTGCACACAGGGTGCCAACATAAACCAAATGCCTCCACTGACAGAATCTGTTTTAACACCGTAACTGAGCAAATGAAAACAACAGATACCTTTTCAAAACACACTGGCAGTAATTTTCTCTTCTCCCCTCTGCCTGTTTATCCTCCCATCCTTCTATCGTTCTGACAGCCCTAACATCTTTTCCCCCTCTCCTTCGATAGTTAATTTGCTGGAACATTACCACTGCACACTGTGTTCGCCTAGTGAATACCCCAATAATTCTCTCTGCCTCTGCCTCTCCCTCTCATCCAGCCATGGAAATGACACAGAGGGGTTGACAGTTCAATTTACCCGTAACGTATGGCAGCTATCACGGCAGCACCCATGCGCCAGCCCTTTCCTGTTGACTTTTATTTTTACCTACCAAGAGAGAGATGCTGCTGGAGCGCGTCCCGCCGTTCACCCCTTTAGGCATCAGTGGCGCCTCCTCTCCTCATCATCACTGCTGGTCCTCTGGGGAGAGATGCTGCCACTTGTTTATGTGACCCTGTCAGTACCCACCTACACATACAGGCTCTTGTCCCCTGTGTACTTACCAAGTAAATTATTCCGCCATCGCCACCCTTATTTTCTCATCCCTGTTCTTCATACCATAATGGACGAGTTATTGATCTATGTCTTCGGTCATGATGCCGCTCAGCTTGTTGTCGTTACCCCCTCAGCATGCCATTGATGTACTCCCCCTCCTCCTCTCTTCTTCTAAATGATTTTCTCCTTCCTCTCACCTCTTTCCCATTATCCAGTTCCGCTTTACATAAATCCACCCGGTCATTAGATCCATCAAAAGCTAATGATCATCATCTTTTTTCCTCCACTCCTGTCTCTTTTTTTCAGTTTTTCCCTATGGCTCACTTTCCTCTGCCTTGACATGCACACACATTCTGATGCATGTGTGCACACATATAGTATACTATACATGCAGTGTCATTACCATGCTTGTGTAGTCAAGACACACTAATTTGTCTAGCCTAAATCTAACCCACACAGATGACCAACAACTGGATAGAATTACGGTACCATTGCTTTGTAATTGTCGATTTACAGTATGCTTTGGTTGGAAGATAATTGAAGATCCAGAAGTATAGTAAAATGTGCGGGAGACACACACATACACACAAACATGCACACACACTCCTCTACTCTCTGTCTCTGTCCCAAGGAGACGTTCCTTCATCGTGGCATAGCTGTAAGCCATGGAGGACGTCTATTTATGTCATTCATTACCCTCCTGTCTCCTTCGCTAATAATGAGGTGCAATTATAATAAAACAATTATAGAGAGGGGACAAATTCAGTTATATACCTCTGCCCCTCCTCCCCGCCATCTCCCTTTCCATCCTCTCAGATAGACATTAGCATTTCTGGCTTTTAAACTCACTTAGGTCTTCTTGTGCTTGAGCGGTGTCAAAGCCTGTGCCATTATCCTGAGAGTGTGCCTGACAGAAAAATGATGACAGAGACTCATGTCGCTCATCTGTAATGTTAACCAGGCAGTCAGATGGCTACCCCTCCCCTTAGTGTCCATAAAATGAGCTTGTCTGTCCCTGTGATGATACATGAATGTCATAATGGGGAATCTGCGGCCAGTGCTTTGTCATTGAGCAAAGGTTGAGGTCCAGAGAAAAACTAAGAAGCAATATTTTTAGTTTCTAGTTAGTGTAGCTGTATCATATCCTTCGATGCTGTTCTCTGCTGCCAGCTGGGATTAAATTGGTGGCGAGCCAGCAGGAACCAAACTCTGACATCTGAAGTCTGAGCTCCTCTATTCATGACAGGCAGATACAAAAAGACATTGATTTGAATAACCCATAGATGTCGGTGTATAATCAAAGACAACTTCCCTCCCTCCAAAATTCCAATTCAACTGCTATCACTGAGGTGATACAAAGGTGGGCACACAGGGGTACACAGGTCTCTCTCTGCAATTTGATATAATCAGGATCTGATTCAGATTCAGTCAGGACATCATGTGAGAGAGGCTTCGAGCAGCTCGCCAATCAGCATACTAGCAGCAAGAGGGAACATCCAGCGCTTCTGGAGGAGACCCATGACTTCTATAACCACTGTAGCAGAAAGGGAACTTTTGGGATAATAAGGCTCTTTTCTGTCATCTCCAGGGTGGTCTTGACACTTTTGAGGTCTACCTCAATCAAGTTATTCAGGAAATAATGTTGTTCTACAGTGCATCAGGTATTTTCGGCAATACAATTTTGAATTTGGTGATGCCATAAGGTGATATAACCTAAAAATATCTTAAATCTGTAAGTCAGGTAGAGTATGAACTCTGATATTAATTTTACAGATTTTTAATTCAAGGTATTGAAATGTGTGTTTTACTCTTGCTCAAAAATACGCCTGTAAGTCACTTGGTTGCTATAAAGTCTTTCAAATGCCTTGTTAAAATAAATAAATATATAGCAATAACTGTTTCATGCATTCCTTTTATACAATGTTCTTGTGGATTAAGTGTAGCAATTAAAAAAACACATCTTCTGAAATTGCTTTTGAACAAGCTGTTTCTAAATATTTTTGCCAAACTAAATTAAGGGATGTTTAATGGTTTTTAATGAGTTATGCATTCATTAAGGGATTAAACAGTAACATAAAACTACATGATCCAATTCAGTTTTAAGAATTAACAGAACAGATTGACTAATGAGTATGTATGCCATGCAGGGTGAATAAACCACTGTTATTCTGTGCCACAATTACAGTGATCTAGAGCGATCTATTTCAGGTTGGGAGTTTTCAACGTATTTCACTACTTTGAAACCTGTAGTCAAACACTTCCTCAAAATTAGTTGTCACAGCCATAGAATTTTTTTGTTCTTCATATTAGATTAGTACAGTATATGGCCAGACTTGTGGCAAATACTGTATATTATTCCTCTAAAAATGGCTTTTTGAGATTTGTAATGTCCAGTAGACTTTTGCAAAGAAGCAATACTTTAGAAAGAGCCGTGGCTATGATTGTCCATAATATATTTTAATGGTCAATTACAGGCCAGCAGAGTCAAAATGGCTGTTTAGAAACCAATGTTAAGTATATATTTTCTCCAAGTTTTGTTTTATATTATTACTTTAACCTCACTGATATTAAAATTACTCAATTTTATGAATATTCTTCTATTGTCAAAGCATTTGAGATACTCATTTTACAATCTAGATCAGTAAACATACAAGACATATGGCATGGGCATGTTTGTGGCTTATACAAGGTTATTATCAACGCAAGTGGAGAAGATATCCCCACTCAGCACCTAGCAAACCTTAAACTGCAGTCATAGCAATGTGCTGTAATGGGAGTCAGAAAGAGACCTGAAAAAGTGAATTTTCAGCGGTTTTTAGGCAAAACATTTCTTCCCCTGCTTCCTCTGTCAGCTCTGTTTGAACATTATGGCCTGCCTATCCTGACCAGCAGGCCATTTGAATCTTTAAGCAGAAAAAGAAGATAAAATGCATCCCCAACGAAGCCTTGGTTAATGTTTAAAGAGAAAATAATGGAAATACAATGTCAGGATCACACCAGAGAGAATCAAAAATGTCTTTTATTACTGGGGAATATGACTAAATAATATATTAGATGTGCATGTTTTACATCATTGTGAATATTGAAACACCACTGAATGGATGGAATGTATACAAGGTGGTGACAAGCCGTGGGCTCCTAGAGAGACAAGTAAACAAACAAGCAAACAAGATTTTAATGGATGGTGATGAATGTTTGATAATGGATGTAAGACTACAGGCACATGGTTTTCTAGACAAAAGAACTGTGACAGTTTTGCTTGCTTGTATTTTTTAGTGATGTTTCACTAATCCTAATGTATTTTTGAAGTCTGTTTTTCAGTGCTCACACAGGTAGGCTTGCTCATCTGTGAATATTGCATGAGAAATGTATGTGTTTAAAGGCAGAGGTGCGTACACAAATGGTGCTAAAACATTTTTTTTTCTAATGATAACCAGTCCTTCCAATAGTTCATATTTGAGTTTAACTCTGTTCAACTTATGGTGACCCTTTAATCGTATTTTCTATCATTGTGTTGTGTCCATTCCTACCCAAGCAGAACCGAATGTTAACAAACATGCCCACAAAGTATTTTGCAGCACTGTCTGTGAAGTGTGTTCAGGAAGGTCAGAGCACTCTGGGTGCCCTGAGGACAGCACTAAAGTCATTCAAGCCTGTTTTAGTGTCCGGACACCCTGATACTCACACACAACTTAAGTATGACCTGTGGCAGTGAAACTGAGTACAAGCCTGTGGTTTCTGATCACTCACATGGTGTCCTTGGCTTTATCTTTGGCCAAAGCATCACACTATTTAAATAACTTTTTTTTTTTTTATTGTACAGCCATGGCTTAATGTTCTGAAGTTCATATAGGAAGTAGGAAGGCCTGCCAAAAGATCAGTTTAAAAAAAAAAAATTGGTAGCTTTGCCATAGATCTGTATATAGCTCCGTATAATCTTAAATGATATATGATAAGCACACATCTTTGAAAGAATCAGGTTTGTGGCAAAAAAGTACTGGAACAGAAATGCAGGTTTAAAAAGCTTTGACTGAAGTTAAAGCCCCTGGCACTAGGGGGAGCAAGTCTCTTAGAAGTACTCATTAAAGAGGACTTCTGTGTCCAGTAGTGTTATGAGAGGACTGGGATGGAAGACACTGGTGAGTTTGTGGTGGTTACTGTGGTGAATTCATTATAGAATAATTTATCATCTGTTTTAAATATATCATTTCAATATCAAAACATACAGTTGATTATTTTTTCTAAAATGAAAGACAGACTGCGACAGCAGACATACAGGTATTATTCTATTACAAATATGCTCCATCTAGATTTCAGTCAGAGCAGCTGCAGTGTCTTAAAACTCAAAGCAAAGCTCTGCAGGATGTTAAATGCTGACCCAGGGAGAAAACAGACGTTAGCTTTGGCTGTGAGTTTTTAACTCTCACCAGTCAGGGCTAAAAATAATCTGTGCTATCCAAGAACATGGAAAGAAAGGGAGGCACAAGAAAACCAAGGCAACTACAAAATGGTGTCATTATTTTTTATACTTTGCTAAGAAAATACTAATAAGCCGTAGCTGGTAAACCATACCTGTAATTAGATGAGAGTTGAGGTAGGGCATGCAATTTATTTGTCAGCTATGTAATGCCAGGTTGTAGCTTTGGTTCCCACACCTTCGCTGAGACAGTTAAGGTTGCTTTTGGTGACACTTTCTTATGCCTGAGCCAGAAAGAGATACTTTCTGCCTTTTAGTGCTTTTAACCGGCACAGGACATCATATAGTCAGAGGACTTTACTTCCCATAGAATCAGTAGCAGTACCTTTTCAACATTGCAATTCCCAGTTCTGAATTCTACTTAATCTATTAGTTGTTTTGGTTAATGTTAACTTTTGAAATGAGATGTTAGCTACAACTACAACTTAGACTTCATACATATACACTGTGTAACATACTAACAAGTGACCAATTAAAGTTAAAACCTGGCTCGAGGCTTACTAACGCACTTAATTTTGGGTTTTACTTTCATTTCATTCACCACGTCAATACATTATTTACAGAATCTAAAGAAGGTTCTATGTGTCTTTTTACAAGGCTCTAGTGATTGTTAGGAGGTTCTCAGGATCATTTATGATGTTTTCTGTCGATGGGATGGTTCTAGAGGTCCTTTAAGTTGTTCTTAGAGTTGTTTAGAAGGTTTAAGTGGTCATTGAAGAGGTTCTACAAATGGTTTTAGTAGGTTTTAGTAGTCATTAAAAAGGTTCTAGTTGTCCTTTAGGATGTTATGGAGGTATTCTAAGAGGTTATAGTTGTCATTGTGGAGGTTCTAGAGGTTCTCTAGGAGTTTTTTAAGGGGTCTTTTGAATGTCCTAATACTCATTGAGAAGGTTCTACGTATAGTTTTGGAAGTTCTAGGGGTCAATGAGAAGGTTGTAGAGGTCCTTTTAGAAAGTTCAAGGATTCTTTGAGGTTTTAGTGGTGTTTTAAGAGGTCCCAGAAGTCCTTCAGAAGGTATCTAGCAGGCCTTTAGGAGGTTGTCGTGTTCCTTTTACGAGGTCCTAGTAGTCCCTCAAGAGGTTTCTAGTGGGCCTTTAGGGGATTTTAGGGGTCCTCTAGGTGGTTCAACACCTATGTGACATTTTTTGGTGATGTGTTAGACAGCATTCCCCTCCACCGTCAGCAAACCACCAAATGAGAGAATGTCCTTTGGAAGAACGGTGTTCATCACTGCAGTTGAGCTCAATACACTTGAAGAATATATTACAAGGAGCACTGAAGATGTTTTGGAGGCTTGTGGTTGAACATCACATTACTAACACACTTTGGTTTCTTTTCATTAATTTGTCCCCCATTTGTGTATATATAACATATATATATACCACTGATATGTTATATGATATGATATGATATGATATAAAAAAGTTCTGTGAAACTCTAAACCCCTCAAAACCAGGGAAGTGAGGTGAATGAGAAAGAATGTATATTTTTTTGGAGGGACTTCCCATGTACCTCTCATCAGCATGTGGTGGTGATTAGACAGGGAAGTGAAGGTGAGCCACAGATGGACTCTATCTGTTATTCTTTTTCTATTACTCTTTCTCTCACCCAGTTGTTAACTCACTACAGCCTCTCACACATTCCCCCGAGGCCCATTATGCAGAATTAGCCCTGTGTTGTGGAGTTAGGTGGTGCACACGCTGGAACACTTCACCTGTGACATTTTATCAACTTTGACTAATTGATGAGCATCCAAAACAGGGATGTGGTGCTTGGCCAAACATATTTCCATCAGATGCCCTGGCATTGGGTCTTACTCTCTCTGCTTTCTCTTTCTTTCCATCCCCTATTTGGAACATTTAGCACCCTGACCCAATCATGATCTGTGTTCAAAAAAAGCTTTGAGGAAGTATCCAGAAGGTCATGACCTTTTGTGAACTTATTCATGGTGTGTCTCACACATGTATTGTTATTTTACGGTTGCTTCCCTCTTGGTCTCTTTATCTGCCCTTCTTTGTCCCTCTCTTTGGTTGTACATTTATTTGCTGAGTGACTGATCAAGTTTAATGGAGCGTCCAAAGGACGTGTCATGAGCTTGAACGGAATCCAATATCAGTGGAACTTCAAAGCCACAAGCTAGCTATACCCCCTGAGGTGACAGCTCCAGGGGAGCTGTGTTACTGGCTACAATAGTTATACCATCATCCAGTCTGTGGTTTTTTTACCTCAACCTCTCCCCTAGATCTTTCACTGATCAAGAAGATAAGACTGCAGCGAGATCTGGTTGAGAGCTAGTGTCTTGCACACATGGTCAATTTCTGTTATGCAGTTCCTGTATGTTATTTTGTTTGAATGCTAAGATGCGGTAATTCAGTTGTGCATCTTTGTCTTTGATAGTGTTCCAGATGACTGGTTGAAAAGCAGTTCCTGTGAAAGAAAAGTCATGGTTCTGAGGAATTATGTAAGGGCAGTGTTACACACTCAGATTAGTCACTCATATTTTTTTCATTGAAGATACAAAGCTGCTCATTTAGGGAGGAAAAACTCCAGGCCCAGTCAAAGGAACACCGACAGATGAAATATCTCCCCCCAAGTTAGGTTTGTGTTAATGGGAGACCCTGGCAGGTGGAGGTCTCCCCTTACACAAACACCAGCCGGTGATTGCCTCCACTTAGGACCAGTAAAAGTAATAAATGATGACCGATCAGGTCACACTGTAAATTCTGTCCAGTCAGTCTGATGGATGGCCAGGTCTAGGTGTGGTCTGAGCCAGGTCTGGTAGGTTTAACGAGTGCTTGGTTTCCTCCCATGAGCTTGTGTCTGTCTGAAAATCATTCCAACTTGAAGTCACGGTGGAACATTTTTTTCCTAGGAGGAGAATCACATTTTTTATGATACATCGTACATTTTCCCTGACTCAATCTTCCTCATCCGGTGCTCCCTACTGTAATGTAAATAAGTTTTGCTGAGCTGTGGTCTCTCTGGTTTTTCTCAGATAGGATGGCAAGGCTAAGTCAACAAGAGTATTAGTCGAGCCTCAGATTATGCTTAGTTACATGCTAAAATTTTACACATCAGCCACTTCTCAGTCAAATTCATTTTTTGTTTTAAACCAGGTTCAGCCAGTACAAACCTGCATTGAAATGACTTTACCAATTATTTGGGAGTTTGGCCTAATGATAACCTCATTCAGTATTTGATGAGGATTGGTGCCAAAACCATTTTTTGTCTACCCTCAAAAGGTAGCTTTTCAGTGCTCATGTAAGTGCCTACTTTTGCACAGTCCAACGGCAAAAAAGCACCAGAGATAAATTTGGTGGCCATCCTCTCATCACATATTTTGTCAGGTGAAATCTTTCAGAAAATCAAGAGTTTATCAGTTTGATACTTTTCATACTGTTCCGTTAGAGAAAACACGTTTGGGTTTGGGACCTATGCTTCTAATCCTTTGTGTCAAAAACATAATAAAATCATGCCTACCAATGAAAGCTTAGGGTAGCGGAGGAGGGCTTGTGATTTGTTTATTTATTTATTTAATTATCCGCAGTTTAAGAATGATTAAACAACAAATAAAAATCCTCAGTACTTGAGGACAAGTTGGCAAATTAGTTAGAAAGGTAGTTAAGAAAAATAATTACTTAAAACTACTAAACAACTGTATTATACGCACATACTGCGGGTTTTCTTTATTGCTGTGTACAGAAATTGTAGACCCAAGCAGATCTAAGGCTCTTCAGAATAAAGTATCAACTAAACGTCATATGTTAAACGACATACTGTATACTCACATTAAAAAAAAACAAAAAACAAAAAAAGGAAACATTATTTAACATTCAGCTTTTATTTGTTGTGGGAATCTCTATATTTGTGTGGCCACAGTATCCAGAACATATTGGTAAATATCTGTGCTCTTGTTTGACTTGGCTGCTACACATCCTGTGGGGATTGTGCTGAATCCCTTTCCCTGTGGCTGTGTGGTAATCTTGGTTTTACATTCAAAATCTCTAACACATTGCAGAGTTCCCTGTGTTCTCTCTGTGTCCATGCAGGATGGACTTAACACTTGAGAGAGCAAGAGCTTAGTTTAAAATGATACAGCTCAGGCGTGAATATTGCTTCGTGATGTGTGAAATGGGACAGCACCAAAAAATAGTCTTCTACAATTGGGATGGCTTTAATTAATACTCTAAAATTAAATCTATCTTTCTAAAAAAAAAAAAAAAAAAAAACTTTAGGCCTGAATTAAAATACATTTGTATTATACTTTCCACAACTTTTAATGCAAGAGTGGGAATTAAAAATAGTCATTCAGGGCTGTTATTGAACTACAGTTTTACTCAACACAAAATAAATCATTTTTGTGGGCACAATTAAAAAAAAATCCCCTTTCTGCTGTAAAACTCTGGCAATATTATGTTCGTTTCTGCAGGGTTGTGATATAAATCCATGCTGTCTGCCGCGATTCACTACGCCACATTAAATTCTTTTAGATCAATTAAACTTCCCAGCTCACTTTACAAACCACCAGTCTTAATGTTGGCTCCCCCTTACCCTTTGAGCAGGGGAATACTCTTACGGGGTAGGCAGCATAGAGCGCTCTGCAGAATTTATTGAGCCGTTGCCAAAAGAATTGCAGGGGTTAAGGGAATGTATGAATTAGTCATATTCAGCATTTAATGTGTAGGAAGTGGGGAAGTTGCATGTGATTGACCTCATAGTTTTTTTTGTTTTTTTTTTTTTTTTTTGTCTGTGGTCCACACAGTATGATTGTGTATCTACACACAGTCACACACAATTTAGTGGATGTGTTGGCTGCTGCTGACTTGAAACTGTATTAATGGAATTTGTAAAATTTGACAAAGTATCCACATATCATAGTGCGGTGAATGACCAAACTCTTTAATGGGTGACAGCATTGCTTTCTGATATTCCCAATATAACTAAATGATAATGCCAGCACTTGCACAGTCATGGCTGCTTAACAGAAGTAGGGAGACACATTATGTATGGGTCTCGCTTGGTTGCTGTTTACAACTGAGACTTGTCTGGATTCCACTCTTTGTATTTTTAGTGGAGGGATGATCTGAGAACGAACAGGTGGACTCGGGCTCTGTCACCAGTAAGCAGACAGATTTGTAGCTCCATTGTCTGTGAATTTTTAAAATGCTATTAGACTGAAATAAAGTAATGTAACTCATTGATGTGATAGTCCTACATTTTTCCATAGCTCATAAACAGTCTACTGCATATTCTAATTTGATATCCTGTTCCTGAATTTTGTTTATTTGTGTGTATAGACATTACACATCTTCTGTGCTATTTGTATGTACTGTAAAGGTCATTCTCACTCTCTTAGTTTTCACCCATAGTTGTTATTCACATTCATAGACCATTAAATCTTTAACAAGCTGTTAGCCAAGCCTAAATATCAGTTATTCTTTAATGTGCAATACCAAAGAAGATATAATGATGATGGGCTATTGTTAATAAGGTGAATAGGACCAGGTGTGCACTCTGAACACGTCAACATATAGTACACTTTTTGGGAGCCATTTCAAGAATTAATTGCTGTAATTTTGTCCACCATCCCCACCCCCAACCGCCCCCTACAGAGGCTTGAAGAGTTAAGGTGCGTGCTGAAGTTGAGCTAAGTAAATTCACTTTATGACACTGCTGTGACATGTGCATCTGTGATTTCACACGCTTAATGTAAAATTTACAGTTGCAGTATTGAATGTCACGCTGGCTGTGGGGAGAGCTGGGTGTAACCTGAGCCCCCAGAGAACAAAGCGGGCGTTTTGGCCTGGTCCCCCCTTGCGCATGCCTCTCCGGCTGCCACCCCTCCCCACCGGTCTTTACAGCTGTGGAGGTGTGATCTGAGCACGATGGTTGGCCTTATAACCATTAAGCAAGCACCATGGTACTTCTAATAGCCAGAGGCCCTAATGACCAAAACACCTGGAAGTATCGGAGCGAAAGGAAAATTTGCTTTTCTCAGGGAGCTCCTAGATGTTTGGGTGAATGGGTTGATATAGAACGGCGGCTGATCCACTCCCCATCTCCCACATGGGCACCAACTCTTGCATATCATTATCTGAGTGACCATGTCTTCTAGCCAGCTTTGGAGGGGACTGGTGGACTGGAGTGGTCATGTTAAGAAGAGAGAGGCCCACACTCACTTAAAGTTCAAACATGGATTAGGCACGCTCGTCCCTTGGTGTCATGTTCAATGGCAAACCTCCCCCTCAGGGAATTGATCCCCCACACCACCCTCCAGTATTGATTTAGTTCTATGTAGTCTATCAACCTCAGTGGTGCGATTAAGCTGCAAGGCCTGCATTTTAACAGGTGGTGTTTTCCAAGTCACTCAGGTTATTTGAGATCTATTGCCATTAGAGAGATTAATATGAATACTTACTGTATGAGCGGTGAAATTACCTCTTGAGCAATACACAGGACTTGACACAGGGTCCGTTTGTCTGCATGAACCTAGAATGTGAATGTGTCTGTTTGTCTTTCAAAGTATCCTTTAAACCTCGAAAATGTTCATGAGGTAAACAATTAAAGGAAGCAAACACTAAGTTTACTTAATTGTCAGCAGTTGCACTCAAGAAAAAATGTACCCCATGAAAATAATTTCCCTTTTTACAATTGCCGATTACAGAATTCGCACAGAAGAGTTGAGCAATAAGTAACTATTCTGGTGTTAAAGGAGCAAGTTCACAAATACTAGACGCACAAGTCCATATATAATACCAATTACCTCAAAATATAAAAGTGGTTAAAGATTATTTTTCAGTTCCAATACAATCTTGTGCAGTTTGTGTTGCAGCCAAAATTACTGAATTTGCATTGTTCTTTTTTGGAAGAATTGTGATGCCATTTGTGATACTATTTTTTTTTATAATTTACAACAAAATTATTGCACCAATTATCTTAAGTTCCAGTAGGAGCAAGAACATTAATCTGGATAGACTGCACTTATATAATGCAATACTGATTAGGAACTGCCACATATCCAAGGCTTTTGCAACGTTTTTGCATCATCATCTTCACTAATGAAGGACTGACTACTTTCAGCTACCTGATATTTTGTTAAGCCTCCTACACCTGGTCCTAATAGGTGCGCATGCACATGCTCCACTCCTCTCTCTTTTCCCATCTTCCACCTAAGGAAACAAGCTGCTGTTATTCCACCAGCGAGTTGTAAACCTGCAATAAAACTGTGGCATGGCCCCTATGTGCAGTATGGTTAATGCTCCATATACTTTAATGGTACACTGGACCAGATCATATATTTCTCTTCTTATGTGAGATTCAGAAAGTTAAGGTAGGGGATGAGGTTTCTGGTCCAGCTAGTGAGTTTGATGTACTGTATGTTTGTTAATGAGTACCATCTCTAGTAATGGACGAAAAATGGAAGGCATTTTAAAATATGACACTTGAACATTCTTAGTGTTTCAGTGGGATTGGAAACTGAACTTGAGGAAACTGAACTGCTAAATCAAATGCATTTACAGCATTTCTTGAAATTTACTCAAGTAGAATTCTTAGAAATTCATGTAATTTTTTTTTCAGACCTCAATGTGTGATTAAAATAAAATTTCTACAGAACTACAGAAATGATTACGGAACAATTATACAGCTTCAGTGTGTAATATGTGATGATAAATGTATTCTTGTCTACTTAACTTGTATCCTTTTGTCACTCAGAGCACACATGACTAATTCTGTTACACTGCACCACATGTATGCTCTGATGCTAACCATCTCTTACAAATTTCATAACAACAAGAGAGGATAGGTCTTTCACCACTGCAACCGCTAAACACCCCTCAGAATTAGATCCAAATGTGGTAATAGACAACATGTATTTGGGAGTGCGGATGTGACTCCAGACTACAGCCATATGATACCAACGATCAGTGTGAAGTTGCGGTTGAAACAGATGTCTAAACACACAACAGTGTTGACAGGCTGAGGCCCAATGTTTACAGTTCCCTGAGGGAAAGATGCTGCATTTTGGTTGTGAGGAAAACATGATTGGATGCACAAATACAAAACAACCTCTATAGATATACTTTCAGAGGAAATCAATCAGAAACACATTGTGTAGACACGCAGTGGAGACTTCATTGCCTCTCTGTTAACAGATTTTTAGTTCACAAGGATCTCATTGCAGATCAATCATATAATGTACCTCTAACCTCCAGTTAAAATCTTTATGAAATAAATAAAAAATTGTGCCTTTTGTAGAGAAATTCTCCATATACCAAGCTAATAAACAGTAAAAGAAAAATTATCCATCAGCTATGCTGCTTATCCTTTAGAGGTTTGAGGGGGGTTAGAGCCAATCACAGCTGTTATTCGGCGAGAGGCGGAGTACACCCTGGTTAGGTCGCCAGTCTATCACTGGGCTGACATATAGAGACAACCAACCAGTCACGCTCACATTCACAGCTACGACAATTTAGAGTTGCCAATTAACCTGCAAGTCTATGGACTATTGGAGGAAGCCAAAGTACCTGAAGGAAACCCATGCAGACACGGGGAGAACATGCAAACTCCAAACAGAAAGGCCCGACCGAACCAGGGTTCAAACCGAGAACCTTTGTGCTGTGAGGCGACAATACTTACCACCGCACCTCTGTGCCTCCCTAAACGAAAAGCTACGATATCAGGAAAAAAAACCCACCATTGTATATTCAAATGCCTCGATTTTTACTCCATGGAACCCCATGGACCCCAATTCGACAGATGAGGTGTGAAGTTGCATTCCATGGGGCATCTGTTGATCCATCTCATGACTTTTTGGCTTGTTGGTCAGAGGTCAGCCAGGTTTAAAGCCTGATCATTTCACCTGTCTAGCCTTGGCTAGCCTGAGAAAGAAAGTTGCATGTGTAAAACTGCTGTAATGGAAATGATCCAAGGAAACTTTGTAGTCTCAGTGTGCTGAAGGAATGCTGTGTTGTTGTCGTGTATGATCAAGGCCTTTTTTTCCAACCGTCTCAGCTCTGCTTTCTCCCTCTGGCTTGAGAATTGAGCTCAAGCCCTGTCTGTCTGTCCCGTAGGTTCAACACTGTTTTACATTCACGCACACACTGTACACATGAAAACACATTTAGGCACATCTATATTCATAACGGTAATTCCTCATTGCTGTACTTGTACATAGACACGGGTTTTGTTGCATACTCTATATTAAGGTATGCATGGTGTGTATGTTTATTCATTAAACAGTGTTCCTCTACTTCACACATGAATCAGTGTTCTCATGGTGTCAAAGGAAAAGATAAAGAGTGGAAGAGTCAGCCACACTAACTTTTTTTTAACTCTGTTTTATTAGCAGCTGTATCAAGGTTCTGTGTGGATCACACAGAACATCACATCCTGTTCGACCTTCCAATTATGCACCAGTATGGAATCCACTAGAATATATATTGGAATATGTGCAGTACTGTGCAGAAGTCTTAGGCACTAAAAGTAAAGTGAGGATGCTTTCCAAAATAAAGGCATTAATCTTTTTTATTTATCAAATAACTAATTGCAAAGTGCAGTAAACGGAGAAAAAACCCAAGTCGACTCAATACTTGGTGTGATCACCCTTTGCCTTTAAAACAGCACCAATTCCCCTTGGCACACTTGAAGGTACCCCAAGAATCTTGGAGAACAATACCTCTGTGGATTTAGACTGTCTTACTGTCCTCTGACTCTTCATGTAATCCTGACTCCATGATGTTGAGATAAGGGCTCTGTGGTGGCCATACCACACCTATAGCTGTATGTTTGGGGTCATTGTCATGCTACAAAATTACTGTAGGACTGATCAGACAGCCCCATGGTGGTATTGCATGATGGATGAGAATATAAACAGTCTACAACCTTTGCACAATATTGTATATCAAGGTCCTCACCTAACTACAACACGAAAAGGAAAAAAGGAAAAGAAATCTAAAAGTTAATATATTACTGTAAAATGTATTGGCTTTAAGGTATTCAGCATTTTTCTCTCTCTGTCATGTGTGAATAAAATTGAATGATACCATTCTTTTTCTTTTTTTTTTTCCTTTTTTTTTTTTCCAAAAATATAAGGCAGTGAATGAGGCATGGTGCTCCACATCAACTATGGCAGTGGCAATATTAACCTGCCACTGCCATCAACTATGGCAGTGGCAGGTTTTTTTCCCCCAAAGCAAACATGATATGATCTTGTTTTCAGTTGTGCCACGTCCATACGAGATACTGTTGAATATGAGAAACATTTAAAGTAAACATAACCTCAAATTGTTTTTAGTGAATTATTGAAATGAAATGTTTACAATATTTACCTTCGGAAATCTTTTGGACTACAGATAATATTTTGGCGCATGAATTCAGCAATCATCAGTGGAATAAGTATTGAAAGTAACCTTAACAACCCTGGTCACCTCCAACTGGGCTCCAAAAAGGATTTTCCCTTATTTTTTTCACTCTGTCTGACTCCAGATCATGTTAAATGTAACAAGAAGAAGGATAATCAAAACAGCAGTCATTCAGTACTAAATCTGGTGTCGAGGCTGTGGCTAGACAGGAAATTGATGTGGAGAGAAATGGCTCAGTGGCAAACCTTTACTATTATCTCAGCCATGTATGGTAGAGATGGGTGCAGTCAGCAAAAATTGGGCTCCACAAAGGCAGTTTTAGGTTTTGCCAGACTGTGCTCCCATCAGCTATGGCCTGTTCACACCTCGTTGTCTCCATCCACCTCCACTCACTGATAATCACTGAGCAGGTCTCTCCTTTTATTCTCCTTTCCTTTTCTCCCACTACAGCTTTGGCCAGGAAGGAGCTTTCAGAACTCAACTTGTGTGGCCACCCAAAAAGTAAGGCTGAGTCCAAAGTTTTGCAGGAACTCGGTACAGCTAGTCCTTGGGTTTCCACAGGATTGAGGAAATGAGAAGAAGAGGAAGAGTGAGTGCATGTTACACATAGAGAAACACAGATGAGAGAGAGTGAGAGCTGTGTGGAAGCACACCAGCGGAGAAAGAAACCTGATTTATTATCACCAAAAATCAACTGCAGATGTCAGCTCGCAGATTCTCCCTCTGCCGCCAATTATAGACACTCACGCAAAGATCTGCTCAGCCTCAGATTCTGCTTCTTTATACACACACATACACAAACACACAGATTTACAGTGAGCTTCAGTATACGTACTTGTACATGCTTTTCCACACATAAGCATGCACACCTGCTTGCACACACCCTTTAAATTCAAACATGAAGATGTCCATAAAAAGCATTAGTGGTGCGATGATGTCAGCAATAATACTCCCCTGAAAGAAATCTACCCTCAAGCTTTTTTCCTGCTGCATGTTGTTCCACTGTGTCTGTCATTATGTGCTATTTCAAGTTGTTACTGTAATCACCAAACCATCCTCAAGATTTAGCATAATATGTCTACAGATTTTTGGAGTTCATTTTTTTGAGGAAGGAAGATGTGAACTTGATAATGGCTCACACAAATCATGTATGGGAAACCTGACTAAAGTGCTATTCTACCCAGCATTGTCCAGTGTGTGCACGTAATCGTAGAGTCAGAAAAATAAATGAATTTATGTACAGATTGTTCAGATCCTGGAACCTTTCAAGCAGTCAATCGATTTTGAATATGGCTCTTGTGGACTTAAGGATGACAGAGAAATGGGCAGCAGCAGTGCTTAAGATATTGTTCCTTTACATTTCTGGTATATATTCATTCCATCTCCCATTCACTTCTGTTGAATCTTGAAAAAATTCATCCGTGCTTTTCCTGTTTCGCTGCGATCTCCAGCCAGCTCTGGCGGACTCGCAGGACAAAGTTGATCCTTGTTCAACTTTGACGGAGCACATGTGCTCAGTTGGGCAATAGAAACAGTGATGAACTGTGTTTGAAAATGGAGAGGTTATTATTCTGGCATGTTTCTTCCCCATTCTCAGTACATTATCACATTATTAGCCTACAAACTGTAGCGTCACTCTCATACACTATAAGCTATTTTGTGATCACTCAGATCAATATTTATTTATTATTGCATCAGAATTGTGACATCATGTCAATTTTTGGAGCCGATTGCGGGGAAAATGAATTGAATGGAAATATAATGTGACTATACGTTTAGTTTCTGCCAGAAACTCAAAGATTTGGGACAGACACCTGTTTTTGTGAGATCCTGAACTTCCTCTGTTACCATTTATATATGGTAATATTTCTTCTGTCATACTTAATGGTAATTGTTTTAAGAATTCATTTCTCTCTCATTGATTTGAACGTCAATACACTGATGGCCTGGAAGTTGTCTCTACTTAAACAATTTATGAAATATTACACAGGAATATTTATTTGTATTGCATTCCTTAACCAATCTTAGTATATTGCTCTGTTATGAAAGGATTATTGTTTTACTAGAATCAGTTTCAGGGCTTTTTTCATGACAAAGAAAACAACCGCCATGTGGTGTTTCTCATGTCATCGGTCTATATCTCACTAAAGGTACATTTTCCTCAGCATTGGATATGTTGTATGGACTAACCGAGTTATCTTCTGTCAAAAACACTGCCATTTTCTCTCTTGAGCATTTATTCACCATCATTGGACAAATATGGACCAATGAAGTCAAGAAGGCAACACAATTTCTCCAATGTTTTTTTTTTTTGCCATGAAATTCAGTAAGGTCAAACTTAAATGACAAATTGTTTCAGAGTTACTTAAGTTTGAATTTTAATGTGGCTAATTGATATTCCACAATCAATATCAACATATTTTGGTAATATAGTTAATATTAGCCACTTTTCAAATTATGCTTTTTTTTTTTGGCTTGTTTGTAATTATTATATGCACCAGTCAACTGTTGACCTATGTACTGCAACAGACAAAGGTCAGTACATTTTTCTTGTTGTTGTTGGTGGGACTGAAGTTATCATAAGTTCATGTGGAAAGTTTTTACTAAGTGTGTGGTGTACTCTGTATTGTCTGCCTTGCAGATTACTGCACCAACAGAAATCACCTGCCCTGTATCACAGGGGCTTCCTGTCATTTTGTGGGAAGGTGTTTCTAACTTCTTCAAGAGCAGCTCTGTGAGTAACTACATCTTCTTTTATTTTACTTAACATTTTAAACTATTAACATTAAGTGATTCCAGTCAGATTGTGCAAACAAATCATTTGCCAAAATGTTAAAAAAAAAGAGTACTTTTTACAAATGTTAACTGGCAATGTTATGCCCTTTTTTTCTTGTCTGTTACACTTTGTTAGGATATTGATGATAACGCCTTCATGCACATTCCTGTTGGAGTCCTTTGCCTTCAGAAACATGTGACCCAAACCTGGCTTCTCCTCAACTAAACCCATCAGAAGCAGAGAACATCTTGGGAAGCACTGCGTCAGGGATGTACTTAGGGAAATGTGCCTCCTGTCTGGCTCAATGAACTGCATCGGAAGTACCACAAATGCAGTGCATCAAAACATTTTAATTTTATTCAGGACTGCTGCTGGACCTGGATAGAGGTGAGCTGACATGCAAAATATAAAAGCTACAAAATCAGCTACCAAATTACTTTTTTAGAATGGAAATGTTACTTTGAAAGTTTTTATATATATAGATATATGTATATATATCTTAATGTGTATCTATATATATCTATATGCGTATATATCTATATCTATATGTATATATATATATATATATATATATATATATATATATATATAGATACATCAACAACAATGTGTGTTTTATAGCTGTTTTGTTATTTTAAATAAATTTTTGATAGATGTACTGCATTGTGTGTCTAATAGTAACCAAGATACATTTTGAGATTTCTCAATGTAAATATTTTAAGTCCAAATAATTTGGCTTTTAGTGTATTGAATTTAAAATTTTACTCCCAAACTATTCAGCGTTTAAGTACATTTTACAAAAACAAACTAGGTTATTATCCATCGGTTACCTCAGATTTTTTTAAGTAAAGTCAATTTGTCCAAGTTAACACTGTAAAAGCACAGACAGCCAAAACATTGCTAACAACATGAGCAGCAATGCTAGCACAGTGACTCCTGCTAGCAAGACATCACTAGCAGAAGGAACTGTGGGAGGATATAGAGAATGTAAAATTAAAGATGCTTTTTGCTTTTTTTGTGGGGAAAGTGAAGATTTTAGCAAATACATGCATGCTCACATTTCACATTCCCAGTAGAAAAAAGTAAAATCATTGTCGCCATGATAACCTGAATGCTCTGAATAAAAACCAGGTCTGCTCACATGTTTTTTAGGCCTGTCTTGTTTAGGTCAGTAACTGTGTTGTTACACCTCTTTACTCACAAATTAATGGTTACTGATTTTGGTTTAATTCACCAGGCATGCACGAGTCTCTCCAAAGTGAAATGCAGTTTAGATTGGTGACATTGCATATAGTGGGCGTGATAATCCTTGAGCCAGATTGGGGTCAATTCAGATTCTGGAAGCCAAGTCTGAGTAGTCATGCTCGTGTTCTGAGTCAGGGCGGAAAACAAAACACAAAATATATACAGCATGCTCTGTATGTTTGTGTTGTTGCTGTTGTGTTGCTGCAGTGTTCCATAGCAGCCAGCACTGCATACACAAACTCTGACATCAGAAATTAACCCTGTTGACCAACTGTAAGCAAAGGGAAATGCTGTAAAAGGATAATGTGAATGTGGGAACTACTTGCATCAAAGAGGTTGCTGCTCTAATGTGTCAAATGTTACAGCTTCTAAAATATCATGTGAATTAACCACAATGTTAGACTTTTTTCAAATAAATGTAGTAAATGGTTTAAAATGCACAAATATGCATATTGTTGTAAGATATGCAAGAGCAAACAAAGCAGGAACGGTGACTTCACAGTCCAGTAGCCAAAGTTCTTAGCAGCATTGAGAGGGCGGTGTTAAATACAAAGTTGGCAGACAGTGTGCTGCTCCATGTAAGCACTATGTTAATACTATATTTGCCTCTGATCATGTAATGGACGTCACTCAGCCCACCAATAACTGATACTGTTCCATAGTAAACTGACAGCAGTTGTATGCAGGAAAAGCACAATGTCCATACCTTATGCTGTTTCATGCTGACTACATACAACATCCCAAGGCTAACATTTTTTTCTAAATTTTACAGTTTGTAGAGATGATCTTGACTAACATGTATAAAATATTAGCCACACCTGCTGACTCAAGAATGTAATATGTTACTAACCAATGAATATAAAACATACTGAGTTAATAGTTAGTGTAGTTTTCCATTGTATTTTTATTATATGCAAATGATATCAAGACACATAAATAAGCTTGAGATGAAAACAAGTGCATGTGGTTGTGGTTCCAACAGTAGCCCTATTTAGTTACATGCGACGGTGCAGGTGACATGAGAAATGTGCAGCCAGACAGTACTGTTTCTCTGAGCCAGAAAGGTTCTGAGTAACAGCTCAACAGTTTGAAAAAGGGTAATTAAAATAATGTATAGAAGGCTCTCCAGTGCTTACCAAAAAGTAGCCAATTGTAAGTTTATTTACAGATGTGTGGTTATTTAATTCTGAGGGAGCAGCAGTTTCAGTTTATGAGCACCAAGTTAATTAAAAACAACCCATTAATTAATGCCATATCTAAGCATAAATTTGTGGTTTGTGTACATGTCCCTGTTTTTTGTGATGTGTCTGGGGTAGAACAACAGAAAGAGAGAAACAGAAGCGAACAAAAATCACAGTTGCTTTGGATTGGATGGAGTGGCTTTGCTTAGTTTTAGATAATGGCAACCACAGAAACACATCCAAAACAATTTTGCACTGCGCTTTTGTACTTTTGAATCCTGGATGAAATGCATGCATGAGCTAAAAACTTCAATGGGAAGCTCTTCGTTTACCTGCACGCTAATATTCCACCATTATTAGGAATATGACAATATTTTGAATTTCGATTCGGGTCATGTAAAAAGCATATTCTGCTTGGATAGTCTGGATTTAGCATTTTCCAATTAAGACAAGTGAAATATGCTGATGTTCAGGTTTTAGGAACATTCTTTGGACATGTATGCAGTGCATTCGGAAAATGCGTCTGAATTGGGGGTTTTACGGCGCTTTGCGAATCAAGGCCAGTTTACGGTCAGCTCTGTGCCTTGTATACATAGACACAATTTCCAAGGCCGGGGTAAAAATGCATGCCCAAAAGAAAAGCCCACATTTCTTGATGGAAAGAGAAATACACCTATTTTTAAACATTATGAAAGACTTGGATTTGTGCAAACTACAGACCATCTTCCGATGGGATCACTCCAGCCGCAACACTTGTCAACATATTGATGTTACATCAAGTTTTTACTCCATTATTACATGAGCACTACTCATGAGTACACACCCATCTTCAAACTCGGCCGTCATTTTGATCTCAACTAGACACCTGTAAAGTATCGTGACTGTATCTTGAACAATTATGACGCTATCATGTTGACAAAGTCTGTCCAAAGACAGAAATATAAACATCTGCCATAGTACTCCAAACCTCCTCTGTGGTAGTTCCCGCTACAGTAGGTGTCTCCAGGACCACATTTTTTTTCCATGATAACACACAAACACACAGACTTACAAGGTGAAAACAATATCAGTCTTGCTGTTGCAGCTGTAAACCAGCCCCTCTATCACGGCTGGTTATAAGGTGGTTGAAGGAATGAAAGAGGGAGGTGTTTTACGTTAATTGGAGTATACACAGCTTTATGTGAACGGGAATATTAGTGGAATATTCATTTTCATTTTCATGTAAACAGCTTAGCAGTAATATTGTCTTTTTCAAAATAAGGGTAAAAACCAGACTATTTTGTGCATGTAAACATAGTGAGTGATGCCAGAAAAATTCAGATTCTTTACTTAAAAGTTTTATATGCAAGTATTTTCTATTGCTACAAAGCCACTGTTAGCATTAAAAGCACCAGTCTAGAATAAACGTTGTGAGTTCAGGATCAAACTTCGTTCCTTTATTTGCCAAGAGATTTCTATAACACCAGTGTTAACTCTTGTTTTGCTTCTATTTCTATCACCTCTTTTCTTTGCCACCTAATGTGGTTTCTTGTCCTCTGGACAGAGCTGTTACTTCATCCTCTCATGTTGAACTGAGGACAGACTCGATGCTAAAGTGACTCACTATTGCCTCTTGAGGTACAAAGTGGTATTATGAGATGGGACAGGCCAGTGCTGGCTGGTTAGTATGCTAACTTCATTAAATATCTCTGCAACAAAATACATAAACATCTTTGACATGACATAAAAAGTATTTTTTCTTAACAATGTGTTAATAATTTTAGTCAATATTTGAATGTTTTAAACTAAAATACTTACATATAGCACCTTTAAGTAAATGTAGCAAAACCACAGTATAAAAACAATACAAGTAAAAGTCCTCCGTTCAAAATGTTACTCAAAATCTGAAATATTAGTAGTAAAATGAACTTAAAGTATCGTAAGTAAAAGTAATTGAGGAAAATGGCTCTTGTCTGTGTTGCATTATTATTTACTAGTACTAATGCTACTACTGCTGCTACATTACTATCTACCAGTAAAAAAATTACTTTTTTAAATTATTTTTTGCTGGGTAGATGAACGTTTAGCAGTGCACTGTATTTTATAAGCTCATCATATAAGCTTGTATATAATAACTTGATCTGTAATGTCTACTAACCTCAGCTATTAAATAAATGTTGTGGATTATAAGTACAATGTTTCTCTCTGGAATGTAGTGGACTAGAAATATAAAATAGCATAAAACTGACCTACTCAAGTAAAATAAAGTACCTCAAAACTGTGCTTACTTACAGTATTTTAGAAAATGTACTTAGTTACATTCCACCACAGTGTGGCATGGAAAAGACGACTGTTCACAATCCATCTTTGACATTAGGAGGTTCAGATGATGAAAATTTTATGCAAAAGATTGTAAGTTTCCTGTAGCTTAATGCCTAACAGCAGACTGCTTTCCTCATATCAGTGAAATGTCATAAGGCACTAAGTTAAGTTCTACATCTCATGCCTCCTTAAATCATCTGCAGATTGAAGAAAATAAATGATTGTCTTCAAAAAGGGTTGATTTGCTGACTAAAGTCACTGTAGCACTGTAATGAACTAATTTAGAGTATTTTATCTCACTCAGTTTCACTGTTTGCAGTTAAAATCACACTATTAGCAATCTTTGTGTTATATTAGATCCAGCCTTCTCTATTCAAACAACCTTTCATTTCAGGGCAATGGCCCAAATGGCATATTTTCCCTTTGAAATAATTACCAACTCAGACAAATGCTGTATTTCCTTTTGTCTTACTTCAAAAATCTATCCACTCATAATCTATCCATCTATGTATCCTTTGATCTTTTTTGAAGATTACAATCAAATGCATTATTTTCTAGATGATGAAGTGTTAACATGCAAACACATTCAGTGTCTTCAAAGCTAAAACAGACACATTCCCCTGATTTTAGTTTTTCTTCATTGGCCTCTTACCTGGAATATATTGAGTAAAAGTTGTACTTGCAGCTTTGAAAGAGAGAAATGATCTTGCCTATAATACATAACAGACTTAGCTGTTCCCTATAAAACTATACAGCCAGTTCAAAATATTCAGGACTGCTCGTCATACCTCCTGTTTGAATCAACTGGAGGCAGCTGGAGTCTTATGGTACCACCAGCAGTTTGTCCATCTGATAGATGGTTCTGTTTTTTAAATTCCAGTCTTATAATGGCACCTGTAATTTGATATAGAGTAGTATCTACCTGAACCTCATATGAATCACTCCTTCGTGCTCCCCGCTTGTTCTTTCCTGTGGCCTCAGTTTCCACTGCTGTTTGCCTGTCTGCTATTATTGGATCCTGTAGACCTGCACTGGAACTGACAGTTTTTCATATATGGTCTCACACAGTTAGTCCTATGCAGAAACACACGTACTCATTAGCATAAGGCAGATGTACATTTTGACCCTGTTGCTCATGCAGTTGCTATGTAGAACACTCAATGACCCTTTTATGTTCATTATAAATGAAGTTAAAGGTACAGTATATGGCTACTACAGATAGCAAGAGGTAATTGATAAATAGAAAATGTTTTGTGACATGAGTACATCCAACAGTTTTCACTGTTAACATAGAGGCTACTGTTGTGTAAAATTTTAGAGAATTTCAAGTGACAAGTTTTGGAAACATAAAAAAACTTAGCTTTTGTTTCAGCATTAGATATTAAATGAAAACTTTGCAAATTTTACATACACTGAAGTAAGTAGGCTACAGATGTTTAAAGGCATTCACAACTACATTCATGTAACAACACATACTGATATGTGCACATACAGAAAGTAATGTGTATGTGTTACTAGCTCCATCTGAAGTTTTAGAAAATTAGAATCCAAGGTTTAGATCTGCTGTGCCACAGTTAGGCGTCCAGATTGTAATATGGGATATTAATGTGAATAATGAGCAGTTCATTGCTGCTACAGGTGACTGACCCTGTGATAAATGTTATGTTCAGTGCTATGACAAATGTGGCACAGTTATGACACAGTATTAGCACAGCAAACCTAATCAGAAGTTAATATGTTGGTTTACACTAACTAAATGATCTGTGGGCTAAATAACAATAAAGCACAGTCTAATTAGTATGTTTATGAGAACACTTTCATTTGATAGACGAGCATGCGGTGTTCAGTGCCGCTAGCTAGCATGGCTAGCATAATGTAAACACCTCAGCGTCCAGTTCTCTGTGACACACCAAGTAGTAAAAACATCTACGGGATTAAGAGGATGGTGGGGGTCAAGAATGAGTTGGGGGTCTGTGTGTGTATGTGAGTGTTTGGTGGGGGTCAGCTGATATATTACTCAGGCAGTTTTTCTGCTGAGTGGAGTGCTTGGGAAATGGTGTTGAGTTTTTTTCTTTTTTTTTTTTGGCTCATTTTCTTTCCTTGTTGGTGGAAACTAGCCTATGAATAAATGCCAGCACTGTTTTTCTGTCACTCCTCCAGGGCACCAGGCTAATACTGTACACTGTACAGACACACAAACTCTAACATACACACTCGCTGTCCCCAATAAAATGTCCCCAGTAGAGCACTAATTTTCCTCTGGCTTGTCATTGCAGAGATCCATGGGGAATATGTCACTGTCGGAGGAGTCAAAGACCAAAACACAATGGAGGTATGTGTGAGGTTAATTTTGTTTGATGGCCATCAGCATTTTTTAATATGTACGATCACTGCTGTTGCCCATTCTCTTTCATCAGCATACACTCTCCTTGAGACACTCCAGTCCAGTTGAAGAATTGACTCTGCAAAGCATTTTAAGATAACGACAATTTTTTGACCTGACCTAACGCTATTGCTATGTTTGAAAAGAATGTTTCCATAGTTTCATAACATGAGACCCAAAGAAGACAACTTGTTTGTGTTAGAATACTGTATCTGTATATGGAAACATTATTCTGGGAAGGCCTTTTATGACCAAACTTTTATGATCTACTATAAAAATCCTTAAAGGGACATGGGGATAGGGATATGGCATGAACAAACCAATCCTTCATACATATATATATACATATATATATATATATATATATAGATATATATATATAGATATATATAGATATATATAGATATATAGATATATATAGATATAGATATGTATGTGTCTGTGTGTGTGTGTCATAGCTATATATCGATATATAAATCTATAGATATATATGTCTATATATCTATAAGACGGTGTTCCTAAGAACAACGTCAAGCAGCAGACATCGGGGACAACAAAGCTACAGACCGGCAGAGGGCAAAAACGACACTCCACTGACCGGGATGACCGTCAACTCATTCGAAGGTCACTCAGCAACAGTAGGATGACATCAAGTGACCTACAAAAAGAATGTCAAATGGCAGCTGGGGTCAAGTGCACGGCGGGAACGGTTCAAAACAGGCTCCTAGGGGCAGGGCTCAAGTCGTGTAAAGCTACAAAAAAGCCATTCATCAATGAGAAGCAAAGAAGAGCCAGGCTGAGGTTTGCAAAAGACCATAAGGTTTGGACCATAGAGGACTGGAGTAAAGTCATCGTCTCTGATGAGTCCAATTTTCAGCTTTGCCAAACACCTGGTCATCTAATGGTTAGACAGAGACCTGGAGAGGATCGGTGATGATCTGGAGGTGCTTCAGCAAGGCTGGAATCGGGCAGATGCGTCTTTGCGAAGGACGCATGAATCAAGCCACGTACAAGGTTATCCTGGAAGAAAACTTGCTTCCTTCTGCTCTTACAATATTCCCCAACTCTGAGGATTGTTTTTTCCAGCAGGACAATGCTCCATGCCAAACAGCTAGGTCAATCAAGGTGTGGATGAGGGACCACCAGATCAAGACCCTGTCATTGCCAGCCCAAACTCCAGACCTGAGCCTCAATGAAAACCTCTGGAATGTGATCAAGAGGAAGATGGATGGTCACAATCCATCAAACAAAGCTGAGCTGCTTGAATTTTTGTGCCAGGATTGGCATAAAGTCACCCAACAGCAATGTGAAAGACTGGAGAGCATGCCAAGACTCATGAAGGCTGCGATTGAAAATGAGGGTTATTCCGAAAATATTGATTTCTGAACTCTTCCTTTGTTAAAACATTAGTATTTTGTTGTTTAAAAATGAGTATGAACTTGTTTTCTTTGCATTATTTGAGGTCTGAAAACACTGCATCTTGTTATTTTGACCATTTGTCATTTTCTGCAAATAAATGCTCTAAAGGACAATATTTTTATATGGAATTTGGGAGAAATGTTCTCAGTAGTTTATAGAATAAAACAAACATGTTAATTTTACTCAAACACACACCTATAAATAGTACAATCAGAGAAACTAATAATTTTGCAGTGGTATCTTAATTTTTTCCAGAGCTGTATATAGATAAATATATAGATATATCTGTAGAGATATAGATATATCTATCTATATATATAGATATATAGCTATAGATAGATATATAGGTATATATAGATATATAGGTATAGATATATATGTGTGTGTGTGTGTGTGTGTGTGTATGTATATATTAATGTATATGTATGTATGTATATATATATGTATGTATATATGTGTGTGTATGTATATATATATATGTGTGTGTGTGTGTATGTATATATATATATGTGTGTATGTGTGTGTATGTATATATATATATATGTGTATGTGTGTGTATGTATATATATATATATGTGTATGTGTGTGTATGTATATATATGTGTGTGTATGTATGTATACGTGTGTATATGTGTATATGTATATGTATATGTGTGTGTGTATGTATGTATATATATGTGGCTTTGTGTGTTTGTATATGTGTACGTGTGTATATGTATATAAAAAACACCTTTTTTTACTATAGTTCTATTTAATATGCTTCTACACCAAACTGTATTACTTGTATATGAGAACTTTCTTGGAATTGTTTATTACTTAAGTATTTAATTTTAAGAAATTTAATCCATTAAAATCCCTGAAATTTGAAATAAGTTTAACTTTTTTTTCCTCATGCCTAATGGTTCTAAGACAAACTATATTGTTTGTGTTTTTTGAAATAGTGTCAAATCATGCATATTCGTATTAAAATTACTTGAAATTTGCTTAAACTTGATGGTATTATCCACAATAATTTTTTTTTGTGGAGCCTAGCTGGGCAGAACAGCTAATGCTCAAAAAAAACAGAGACAACTAATAGCTGTATAAATGTAATGTTATTTCTTTATCTCTACAGGGAAATTACTGGCTAAAATTGTCCCTGAGAAATGTTTCTCAAGATAAGCCTCTATTTAACGTTGTATGCAAAACACATTTATAGACAATACAGAAAAAAATCTCCAAATAAAACCCCTTCCTATTTCCTCTAATGGATGATTAATTGTGTTAGTCAGTAGAGATAAATACAAAAATTATTAAGAGGTGTTTTTTTAGGCCATTATTAAGCATGGATGCTCCCACTTTGCTCACAGTTAACCAGTGTTTAGTCACAACTGAGTAAACGTCAATGTTCTGCATAGTATTTCAGCTCAGACCCCCCTAATTAGTTTAACATTACCAACCACAATCAAACATATGCTGTTCTTGAGTACGGGAAGTTGTAAACCTCAGTATTTACTTTGTGTGCCCCTATTTGCACCATTAAAACAGCTAATAGGTATAATGTCTTTCTCCCAATTGATAACAAGTCCATTTAGTGCTTTGAGACTGTGTGTGGGTAGCGCTTTGTTTGACTGCAAACTGAGAAAGTGAACTAATGGCACTATTTGGGTTAATTTTAAGCCCAGCTCTGTTCTTTTTGGACAGAAGCAGCCAGAATATTTTTGATAAATGGACTGTGCCACAAGTATTGTAAATAAAAGGTTTACACAGGCTCAATAATGATCAAGTTAATAACTTTAGCTCACCTCCTCGTGATCTGATGTTTTCACCATGCTCAGCATATCTATCATGTCAGAGACACAAGCCTACCTCCTAGCCTTGTCCAGTCTTACACCCTGACACCTACTGAAATCTCATCCAATATCACCAGCTAATAGCTCAAGAGTGACTTACCCCCTCGGCTGTTTTATGACTGGCATTTTTTATGAGACCACAGTGGGCCTTCCAGCCCTGAGAGGTCAGACAGCTCGACAGCAGCGGTCAGAATGAATGGCTCATTTCCTAGCTGTGGCATGATGGAGAGGATACAGTTCCTCTGGCTTTTCCTCTGGGCTGTCAGTGACGAGTCACACAGACAGAGCAAAACTTAAAGTGTGTGTCAAACCACTGTCTGCTAGCCCTGCTCCATGTACTGAACACCACATGGGTCATTATGAGCTGTTTCAGTGTGACAAATCTCCACAAAAGATACAGTAAGAGATCACTCAAAAGGATCTCTTCCAGTGCAACTGGAAAAGGTAGCTCATATTTAGCCACCCCCAGAAGATGTGGTTGATTTCATTTTATATGGAGTGAAACAATGAGTCAGGACGGGCTACTGTGGAGCTCTCAATGTAAAAGGCAGCCATCCCATCTGGAGGTGACTGATATCATTACTGTCGTCTTTTATACATTCATAAAAAGAAAGAGGCGGAGGAGGAGTGCAAGGGGGCGATGTTGCACTGAAAACGAAAAGGAGTTCTAGCTTTTGCCTATTGCTTTTTATGAGAACTTGGACCAAACTTCATTGGACAGCCCATTCGCAGATCAGGCCCCCGCAGCTATAAGATATCTCTGGTTTCCATCACGAGGAAAGACGCGTGCAAAAAACATGCCCAAGCATGTATAAAAGGACAATAATACACACACACACACACACACACACACACACACAAACTTGCTTATATGTATTGTGTGCATCAGCCTTAAATACAAGTGGAAGTGACGACACTCCTTCACTCACTGGCTTCCACAATAGGCGTATCAATCTCATAACAAAGACACAATCTGCTCTCTCTCTCTGTCTCTCCATCACATACACACACACACACACACACACACACACAGGGTCCAGTGAGGGTCTGGGAGCAATCAAATAGCTACACTACACAGCCCGTCTGAATACTGTTTTCCTGTGCGTCTGCACCCATGTACCAGCAGTTCCTCCCCAGTGCTCCAATAAAACCTCACTAATGATCCCCCTCACCCCCCTCGTCCACACCCTGGTTCTGGCACCCGGCCTGTAGATGCACAAACCAAAGGGGCACTTTATGAGTCAAGCGGGTAACCCGTCTTTACCCGTGATGTCATCCACAGCTCTCACTTAATCCTGCCAATCCCCCGAGAGCTGCCAGCCAGACGCACCAGAAGAATACAGCTGCTATTTCCACCTCCTTTTTTTTCACCTCTCTCTATCTCGTCTTTTCTGTTTGTTTGTTTTTTCTTCAGGTTGTTAAAGAGTGCTGCCTGCACACCACACACACTCTGTGGGTGGATGTTTTTATAAAGGGCTTTTCCCAAAATATACTGCTTGTCCAATTACTGACACATTAACTGCTTCTCATCTGACGCACCAAGCAGTGAGCGGACACTGACTCACTGTTTTCAGAAGGACTCTTTTCAAGCAGCATAAAGGGATTATAGGTTTCTTTCTGCTCTGTACACAGCCACTTCCATCCAAATAGGAAGTACTCTGACATGTACGCACACCCGGTAAATCTACCACCTCATGTTTTCTTCTTAGAAAAATATAAAGGAATATATGACCTACTATAGGTAATTGTCCGTTTTATAAGTCAGCCACAGTATCTGCATTTAAAGAAATGTACAGAAACTGAATAAGGTTCCATCTGTGCAGAAAAATAATGAACCTCAAACTCTTAAGTAAGACATACCTTCTGTAATGCCATCCTGACTGCAGCTTCAAAGGAGAGCACCCAACTCTTACACAACTTTCCCAGCTTTAAGCCTGAAAGCATAATGTTTTCAGTTAATGTTTGCTTCAACATATCTAAAATAGTCATTAATTTGGTAATCTAACTGTTTTATACTATGATTGATTTTTATTTATTTATTTATTTTTTTTTTTTTAATGATGAAAGCGGAAGGGTTGCTTTAGTCCATGAGTGGTAATTGTGTATATATTTGTTCCAGATTCAGCACCACAGGTCACAGTGTGATGTATGGCTGCTGTCGCCTAATCAGCTCTGGGAAATGAGCACACATGCACAGGCATGCACATCTAGTCACACATGCGCACACACACACAAACTAGCTGTTATGTTGCAATAAATGTGAAAAAAAACGTTTTAGTTATTTGTTGATATCTGTCACCAGTAAACATTATTAAACATTTTTTTTCTCATGCCTGATTCAAAAAAATGCAAAACTTTCTAGATTGAGATAGCAACTGAATAACAACCAAGATGAGGCTGTCAACATTTACCTGCATTTGCTTGAAGAGTTTTGCTGTTGAAGACGGTAAATGAATGAAAATAAAATGTGATTAAGACCGGCTTAACTTGGCCTACCCCTGTGTTTCACACACACATTATGTTTCCAGATAAATACAACCTTAACACACACCTCTTCTCACACTCTGTACAAAATCCAGCATAGGTAGTTAATTAGTGGGGAAATGACCCTTTACTCATTTGAACGGTATTCAGACAAGCTCTTACAACACCCACTCAATTAGCAGCTACTGTCCACTTTAAATGAATTACTCTCTCTCTTCTCAGTCGCCCAAAACATGAACACTTCAGTCTTTGATCTGCTGTTGAGTAAACAGCAACAAGTAAAATACTGAAACACTTTATAATAGTTTAGTTGTAAAAATAGTTTTCTAAAATATGACCCAAAAAAATTGAAATTACTCGTAAATGTTTTTGTTGAAACAAATTCACAGTAATATATAATATAGTATATAAATGTACGTAAGCATGTTTTGCGTCAGGGACATTTTTATGTACCCACAGTGTATGATTTTGTCCCCATAAGATTTTTTAGAGGGTTAATAGGCTGTACTTTAGTAAAGGTAAATCTGTAGAACACTGACTGACATTTACTTGGTTGCAAAAATCTAAAATGGGCGGTTCATTGCAGCAGTCTCTATGGTTCTTTCCTTTGTGAAATCAGTTTACATTTCTGGTCTGGGAAGGCGTTCAGCCCAGAGAGGACAGGTGACTGGCCCTCACTTCCCTTCCTCCTACCTCTGAAAGGAAAACAAGTCATAAACCAAAAGAAAAAAAAAAACAACTTTCTCAGCTAAAGAATCCACCGGGTGAATGGAGAGAGGGAGGAGTAGATGGAGCGAGAAAGTCCATTAAAAAGAAAGACGGCCACAAAAAAAAAAGGAAAAAATCCCCAAGGCAGCACACAATGCCATAGCTGGGGTTAAGTGCTAGGATTTCAGTCGATGGGGGATTTGGGGGTCCCTGCATTTCTAAGCCTCTGTCCCCAAACCTCGCCTTCATCCCACCTCCCTCTCCAATGCACGCTCTCTTTATTTCTCTCTCTCGCTCTCACACACACATGTACGTCTCTCCCAGATCTACCATCTCCACCCCTCCTTCCCCAAGTCCCAGTCATCTGCCATAATCAGAACGATGATATACGGGCCCCATTAAAAGCGAGGGGCTGCTGACATGCAGGACAATAGCCCCTCACAGTGTGTCCAGGAAGCTTGCCCATCCAGGTGCACTCTCCCTTACAGCCAGAGGCCTGCTGCTCTCCCTCTTTCTCTCTATCTGTCTCTTTCTACATCTCTCCCCCTCTTTTTTGCCCCCTCTCTGCAGCCCTCCAAACACAGTGTGAGCCCATTGAGAGGGAAGGAAGAAACAGGAGAGGAGCAAATGGGGAGTTGAGGAGTGGTGTGGGGGTAAGGAGGGATTTGTAGGACTGGGATTTGAGAGAGCGGGAGAAAGAGGAGGGATGAGGAGAGAGGGAGAGCTCAGGTGTGTTGAAAAGACAGGACATTTGAGCAGTCAACGATGGGGTGGGGGGAATCAGTGAGCTTGAAACAATGGTGATAATAAAAGTCTCCCCTTTCACCCCGTGTACCTCTCTGCTTCTCTCCCTTTCTCCCTTTTTGCTCAACATCTCTACCTGCCTGACCTACCGCAGCGCATCATGAGGCACAGGGGAAGGTTGAAGTGGGAGGGGAGGAAGAGTTGGGAGGACCGGCTGATGGGGACAGGATTGGTGGCGACGGGGGAGGAGTGCGTCACTGGTTGCCCATCAGCACATCCTCACTGAAAGCTGTCAGCCTGTCCGTCAGCAGGTAATTTAGACCAGAGCCAGCCAGCCAGCCACCCACACTCTCTCACACACACACACACATAACAGAATGGACACAGCCACCTCTATTATTTAGTACATGTTTTTTTTTATGTTTTTCCATCAGTACTCAAATAAATTCTTTCTAATGATCGACACTACACTTAGACAACATATACTGCTACATCATCATACTGAAGTAAATGATGGTGAAGTATTGAAAAGTGGGTACCCGGTAAGCATTGATTCGGTGATGTGCAGGTCGAAAATTAAATACAACCTTTGTTTCAACTGCATTTAAATGAGTGTATTTCATTATGAAACTGGTCTTAACAATACACTCGGATACAGTCAATACTGTTGAATTAACCGTTGTGTGTAATAAAAAAAAAAAAAACTTGTTTGACATATTTTGACCTGCAAATCAAAACAGTGCTGTGTAATGAAGTTATGTATCTATTTACTTTAAGAAATTAAATTTCACAACACCTTTACCTCTGTGTACTGTAAATCCTACCAGTCTTCTGTGAACAGTTGAGGCATATGGTCTCTCTCTTTCTACGCATTGGTTCATGGCCTAGACACTGTCACAGATACCGAGGGCCACCACCAGACCCCCGAGAGCCTCCAAGGTCCAGTGCACAAATCCCCCTCTGCGCCAAGTAGTCCCTGAATACACACCGACTATCTGCCCTCAGCGCTCTGTGTGGTCCTCTTCTGTGTTTCAACAATGAGAAAAAGGAAACAGAAAAGGGAGTTGACATGTCTATCTGAGATTATGGCGGTCACCTATCCTGTATCTAGTGCAGAGAATCAGAGGCGCAATTAAGATAAGAAACTAGCTTTTTTCCTGGCTGGTTATTTCTTCTTCTGTGAATGGAAAAATTTTGTGTGGACCAAGTCAACAGACGTTTTTGGGATTTATTTTTTGTCTTGTTTTCATCTTAAACATCAAAAGTAGCATTAGCAAGAGTTGATCTAGCATCCCTGAGTAGGTTTCTCCATTATGACTCACAAACTCCCATAGATCTGAGGTCAGCATTGTTTTACTGTTCGATACATCTATGTGTCTATAGCAGGACATCTCTTCCACATCCAATTTAAGGTTTCTCTCTCTTGTCTTTAGCCAAGCAGCACGCCCTCACCGTCCCTTGCCTCCAAGTCCTGAGAGGGAAATGAAAGCTGGTTGGGGAGATGCAGTCAACAAGGTGGTAGGAATTTTAATGACTGGCTTTCTGCTGCCTTTTCCTCTCCTGCCGTTTTGGCACTCAAATAATGATCCGGCAGGCTTTGCCGTTTGGCACCCACTGACTTTCCTCTCTAAAAAAGGTGGTGGACAGAATAAAGGGCAAGTCCGCCACACCCCCCTGCCCACTCTCTGATAAAAGACAAAGTACTTTTTAATTAAAGCCAAGGAAAAACAGCTTGAATAATAGATGGAGCTCATTTTCTAAAAAGGTTTATTCTTTTGACTTCCTATACTTCTGCTTTGTTTCTTTGCTCTCTTGCTGTTACTTTTGTTCACTCTAGATGCTTCTAACAAACATTACTTAAAGCTTATTCTTATCCATATGTGTATGTAGATTGATATGGAAAAAATAGTCTTAATGTACACACATAATCGCACACTGTTACACACACTTTATTTCACGCATAAAATGAAGGTGATGGGCCATCGGCCCCCTTGTGGCAGACATTACCTGGGTCCAGTTAGCAGAGAGCATTCATCACGACCAATCAGAAGAGCCAGCAGAGTTTGTTATTGGAGCTCTGATTTTGGAGCAAGGTTGCTCATACACTCAGCGGTAGGTAAGGCTAACAAAGTCCCGGCTTGTGTGTGTGTGTCTCAGCGCAAGTGTGTGGCACACTCAGTTCCTATCAGACCTCTCTCTCCTTTTCTTGAAGCAGAACAGATCCTCTGGATAAGCTCACCCAGTGGCAGAGAATCCCCCTCACACCCCCACCCATACATACACACACATGCACATTTATTCCTATATTGCATGCCTCCCCTCCTTCCTTCCCACCATCTCTGCTGACTTGATCTAATGCACAGTGCATAATGGAACAAAGACAAGTGTGATTTTCCTCTTTTTCTCTGATTGCACCTTTTCAGTATGTATACGGTAGATGAAGGTACTGAGTTTCCCAGCGCAGCCAGGCAGGGCAGAGCAGGACTTAGCTGCCGGGAGCAGACAGCAGCCGATTGTCAATGTGAGGAAACAGATCAGTCCGCCTTGCTAGAAACGCCACGGTATTACGCTATGTGAATGATGACTGATGCCGCTGCATCAACACTCGCCTCTCAGGATGTATGTGGGAGACATGGTCATGTACACACACACACACACACACACACATACACGTACATTCTGTACCTGCACGTATATGTCAAACATATAGTTAATGCATTTTCTTTTCAATTTTTCTTTATTTGTCTACATTGATTGACTATTTTCCATTTGAGGTTCCAAAGTGAGGGGAAAAAACGTCTGCATAATTGGAGGCTGAGTCATCTATGTATTGTATGATAAACCTGAGGTAATCCTTCTTTCTAAAATGGATTTAGAGCATTCTGTAAACAAACTCCTCTCTTCATATTTCATCCCACAAACACTGCCTCGGACGCCTAGCTCCCAGTGGTAGCAAAGTTGTTTTTATTATTTATTTTTCCCTGTGTGGCAACAATTGACACAGAGTAGTTTGTTCTCCAAGATGCAGTATGATGAGCAAATTCATTGTTATTGGGCTTTGCGTGTTTGATTATAAACTCACCACACGACATTAAAAGAACAGCCAGATTCTGTACAATCGGGAATTGTTAACCGCAGGCAACGAAAAAACCAGAAATCCATTCGCTTTTAAGTACCGCAAAGACGTCAGCTGGTATTAACCATGGTCACTTCATTTCCTCCTCGCTGGCATTGGAAAGTTGACTAACTGAACTGTTAGATGACATAATACATGAGCACAACACTAACAACCAGTTATTGTAACCAGTCATTGAAATCACAACACAGTGATGTGGTGGCCAATGTGTGAACACAGTGGAGCACGTGATTGAATGATAAAGCTCAGTTTTACATTGCAATAACCTTTAGTTAAATAAAAACACATACGGCAACAGAGATCAGACAGCGACCATTACATTTCAAAATAAAACCGTGTTATTCTAGAGGGATTCTGGAGATTTAGTTGTGAGTTCTGTTTGCATATATGTATGTTATTCCCTGTAGTTTAGTTTAGAGTTACAGAAGTGCAACCACACACACACACACACACACACACACACACACACACACACACACACACACACACACACACTCACACACTCACACACACACGCTTGCATACAGCAGAGCAAACCATCCCAGAGGAAAAGTTGAGAGGTGCCACCATGACCCCAGGCCTACAGGTGTGTGTAAGCCCAGTTTTCCACACACTGAAGTCCCAGCAGCTGACAGGCTATAAGTGTCCCACAGTAGCCTTGTTCCAACTGACAACTTCAAAGGTTACACTGAATGGGTCACAACAAACCATTATTTTCAGCGTATGGGTGAGATGAGGGTGGGGGCGGGGGAAATCCCCAAAATAGAATGGCAAGTTGTCCAGTTTTACCACATGGCAAATGTCACTGCGTGACATATATGGGCTTATGAAAATGGCAAGCGAGGACAAGGTGGATCGCGAATCCAATCATCTGTCACGGTTTATTAGCCCAACCAGAAATACCAAATCTTTCCCATCTTACTATGTGACACATTTGGTCCACAGATGAGCTTCATTGTAAAACAAGCCATTGGATGTTAACAGAAACCGCACTGCCGAATAAAATCCTTCCAGTGATGAGCAATCAGCATTAGTGTGCAGGCTAACATTTGCACGCCGGCGCCATACTGAGCAACTGTGTCTCTGCTCTCTTCCCCGACCTCATCTGAACAAACGTGACTTATGATTCACCTCGGAGCTACACATGCCGCACTTTGACATGTAGGTTTATTGTTTGTTTTTTTTTGTTTTTTTTTTTTTAGAAATGAGAGAAGAAGGCCCAAGTGGTAACAATTTGAAGTCAATAAACTCTTCTCCTCTAAAATACCCTGGCTTCAAAAGAGTAGTGTGGGTGTTCTGCACGGCAGTAATGGAATTGTTAAGCATGCTCAGGGATTTGGCAGCCGACTCCCTTCGGAAAAGAGCAGGAGTGGAGGATGACAACCTGTTAAAATCCAGTGTTTGTTCCTCTCTTTCTTTCTCATGATTAGGTAACGCAAGAAACTTACACAAACATGCAGAAACGTAGGAAACGGTTCATATGATATAGGTGCTTTTACCGTATGCAGTAAATACCAAGAATTTCTTTCCTGACACACATGCAGGTATTGTATGAATACATATGCTCTGCACATATTAAGGCAGAGAGTTCTCCTTACACATACAAATATTTAGATTCAACATACATCCCTCTCTCTCACTGTCGCTTGACAGAGAGAAAGGGAGAGAAAGAAGGAGACAGGCTGAGTACAAGTCCGTTGTGCAACATGTGTTTGTGCGTCTGACACAGGAGGGCAGTCTTTTCAACACTTCCCTCCATCTGTGGAGGAGACCAGCTTACTGTTTAGCTGCACTGTACTCTCAGGCCCGGGCCGCTGCAGTTGTAATTATATATTGTTAAGTGTATAATTACTGGGTCATGAATCATGGTTTCATTCCTTCATCTTCATCAAGTAAGAGAAATACATCTCTGCCTCTACTTGGCAAACAGACCCTAACCTATAGCTTGAGTTTGACGTATGTTTGCCTCATTGCTCTCTACGTCTTTTGCCGTTTGCATTCCCAACTTTTACTCAAGTTCAGAAAAAGTCACTTCCATCCCCGACCTCTTCCTTTCACCACCGCTACATCAACTGTCTCTCCGTCACCCTTTTTTAAGCCGAAAACACTTACGACTCCTGCTTAAGCTGTCATAAGTGAAACGGGTCCAGAGTCAATATTTATCCAGGTTGTGTGTGAAACTATCTGCCATTTCAGCACTTGCTGTGCCCCTTCAACAAATAACATGCAGCTCTGATGCGCAGTGAAATTCCTCTGCATGTGTTTCTTCCCCCTGCCTCTCTCTTCCTTCAGTGCTCCTGCAGACTAATTATGCAGTTCATCCACCCTGTTTCTGCAGGTGTGTGTTAAAGAAGTTCTTCGTTAACTCTTCTCTGTGAACCCCCATCGATCCACCCCAGGTCCATGTGCAGGGGTGAAGGAGATTTTGTGGAGTGGCGGCCTTGCACAGGAAGTGGCGGCAAACCCCAGGAAGTGCTGTTGTTTTTGTTGTGTTGCCGAAGTCCCACCCAGCCCCCATCTCCACCTCCATCCACCCCCCCACCCCCCAACACCACTTGGCTTTAGCTCCTATTAATCATCCTGTCAGTCCTGCAACACACACATTTGCTTTCTCACCGCAGACACACATATATACACTGTGCAGCAAAACAAACAGATAAATAATGTCACTGGTCACTGCCAGGCTACAGGAGTCTACAGGGAGAATGGGGAAAATAATCTCAATGGAAATGGGAATGGTGCAGGAGAGCTGCCGGGTTTGTTTGCTGCTTGCAGTGTTTGTGCTTCAGTCATTGAAACCTTTATTGGCCTTTGTTGGGTTGTAGAGTGTTTGGTGTTTTATGGTTTGTTTCCTATGTGATGTCAGGCTTATAGTGTAAGTGTGCAGCTTGGCCTAAGTTATTTTTTCCTCATGTTGGGAAGTCTTCTGCTACTGTGGGGAAAAGAGGCTAACTTGAAAATGTTTGCCTCAGAGTACAATACACCACAGCACTCAGTAGCAAAGTACTGGATTGGTGTGTGTGTGTGTGTGTGTGTGTGTGCGTACACATCGAGGAGTGTGTATCTGTGTGGATGTGTATCAGGTTGAGTTTTAGTCATCTTTGTGATTTGCTGAAATCCCTTAGAGTGCCCCTTGGATTGAGGGCCTGCGTACCTTGGCAGTGGAAACATTACTGAAAAGCAGATCCATTTAGCTCGAGAGTGTCAGCAAGACTTGAAGATTTGGATAAGCGATGATGACTCTGCTACAGTAAACAGCGGCTTTACCTGAATATATTTAAGAGATACACTCATATGAATATTTATGTAATCTCAGAAAATGTTGCTCATGATAAACACTTTACTTTCATAAATTAATTATGCATTCAAACAAAATGAAAGTGCATCATTACATATGACATATCCACGCTGCACATTAGCATCGATTTTGCTTCACGACTGGTTGGAGAAAAATACTTCAACACTGAGCCCTTCCCATCCCTCCTGCTAAGGATTTTTACGAGTATGTGTGTGTTGTGTTGTGGGGCCCCAGCGTAGCTGGCTGCAGTGATGTCATCTCCCTCATACTGTATTATAATACATCAGGGCAGTTTCAGTGGTCATATGGAGGCTGTGGTATCTGGAGCTGTTAGATATCCGCCATATTCCTTTTTCAGGAATATGGCGGATATCTGAAGGATGAAGGATTTTCTTTTCACAGAATATTGTTTAGAGATTGAAACCTGAAAAATTTGCTTACTGATATCTTCTCTATTCTTTCTTTCTTTCTTTTTTTTTTTTTTTTTTACACATTTTGTGCTTGTGCTTGTGCTTCTTGGGTTTGTGTTTTGTTTGTTTTTTCTAAGTCTGTGACTTATTAAATCAATTAGTTATACTGATATACTAGTTAAATGGGCTGTAACATATCAATCAAAGATTAATGCTGTGATACAGTTCAGGTAATACACCTCACAGTGCTTTTAAAGTTCTTGTAGATTTAAATATATGTCTATTCGTGTGTGTATGTGTGTGTATGTGTATATATATATATGTATTTATGTGTTTGTTTATATAAGTGTATATATATATGTATATATGTCTATGTATTTATATGTATATATGTGTATATATGTATAACTAGTGATACAGTAACGGACACAGCAACCTCCATTTGTCCACTGTACCTTGTAACTACACATTTCCCTAAGCCCTACTGTGTTATCAAAGCCCAGTAGCAGTGAAAAAGGGTCACTGAAGCTGGTATGATGAGAACAAAATCCCAGATCGGATCTTTGCGGGAGGTGAGAACACAAATCTCAGGTTGGACCTTCAAGGGGGTTTGTTTCAAAGATGAGAACCAGAAATCCCAGACGCTGGTGTGCTTCAAAGGGCGGCTGAGGAATGGCAGACGGCTCTCTGGAGTTCTAACCTGCCGCCATGCCAGGCTGGTGTGAAATGGACACTTGTGGTCTCGCCCTGTTCTATCTGTCCACAGTCGTTAATGATAACATGCACTGGCTTCAGCTCTTGATGCCGCTCACATGAGCCTCTTGTAACCTGCCAAGTTTTGTGCATGTTCTCGGTGCTAATACATCTGCATCCGTGTTTGGTACCTACTGGACTCACTCTGCATAGGGGCTCTCACTGGGCAACTTTAGCAAGGGAAATTGCAGCCGTTCTTTCTTGTTGGATTTTTTTTTTTTTTCATTGCTCAATTATTGTATTTCACTTAAAACCTAACACAAGACCTGTCAAACCTAATTCTGACTTGTTTTACATTAATTTTGACCACATTCTCTCAGTGACTAACATGTGTTTTAATTCAAAAATGAAACAGGGACTCATATTTTTTTAATTTTTATCTTTTTTTATTAATTTCTTTATTTTTATGAATTCAAAGTGAATGATGGTCTACCAAGAAAACCTTCTGAAAAATAACATGTTTGCAATATTCCTCAAACTAATTTGTTTGAGCTTTAGCTTAACAATATTTTTTCTAAATTGTAGAATCAATTTTATTAATTTACTTTACACTAAAATTAAAATCAATACTCTACCCAAATGCTTTTCTGTAGTTTGCCTTTAGTTATGAACACATTGGTGTCACTGAGGGGACATAGTTAAAAAAAAAAAAAAATTAAACCTTTTTTTAAAGGATCACGGGCCCAAAGGCCTCTAGGCCTACACCAGAAAATGTTTGGACCTTCCTGTAAATACTCTGCTTAGATGAATATTCTCCGGTACCATACAGCTTGTCCTGTCGCAGTGGGCTTTCTCTGTGTATGTCCCCGAACTTCCAATAAACTGTGCGCTCTCTGGCTGAGTTGTAAAATATGACGGGCTGTTTCCCCCCACCGCTTCAAAACTAAAAGATTAACATTGTGATTCCCAGTGTCCCAGCAGACAGCGTGATTGATTACATCATATTAAGGTCATTTCTACATCGGGGTAATTTTCACTCGAGCCTCCCGGCGATATTTTAATGTGCCTTTGCTCGGCGGGGTTGTGCGGCTCCTCGCTCCTCTGATCTTCGGGGAAATGGATGGCGACATTAACGAGCGATTAATTAAAAACAACAACATTAATGATGATGGGACGGGGGGCGGTGGGGATGCGAATTCCCGGCCAGATTTAGTCACATTTCGCACATTTCGTGTTTACATCCTCCAACCTGATCGTCGTTTGTGGTTTCGTTTGTGCTCAGGCCGAATATTGTTTTCTCAGTAATTAAACGATTTCCCTTTGAATTCAACCACGTGGTGATGTTATTTGAAAACAAACATTCGTTGGCATTTGTCAGAAGAAAATATAATCACGGATACTCTGTAATTTTCACTGCTGCCTTTAAATACATTTTCTCATTTTTATGCGAAATTAGCCAGGAGTTGTCACTGAAAATAAATCAGGCCAGGTCATAAAATAAAATCTTTTTTTTTTTTTTTTTTTTCATAGCCCACTCAGAGGAAAAACGAAAATGATTAAATGCATTTATTGGTTTGTGTTTTGGCCTGGTCGATAGCAGGCCGTGAGTCAGCAGTGTTTTAGCTGAACTGACAGCTGAATGCTTGTTTCAGGCATCACTGAATTTACACACAATTAAAACAATCGCATAAAAGAATTTTAACCGCTTGTGTGTTGCAATAAATTCGAGGTGCTTATCGATGAAGATCAATATATAATATCCATCAGAACTGCGGCTAAATGCGTTGCCAAAATATATGGATCGAAAGATTCCGTTTTTTTCTTCTGTATCTCGGATAATTTTGGAGCAAACTGTAAATGTTTCATCGGCTAATTTCCAAACCACACACACACTCGCATATATCTGGAACATTTTGTATTTTCGCTTTATTTATTTATTTATCTATCTATTTTTAAATAGTTCTCCAGATGGGAACTGCCAGTCACAAACCCCGCTCCATGTGCAGGCTTCCCGCACCGCGTCTGTGTCTGCGCAGTCGCTGCCCTCTAACCTCTTCGTACTCCTGCTATCGGTGGCTGTGGCGCAGCGCCCGTCTGTCTCTGGCTGCGTCGTAACAACACTGCAGAGGGCCCCACAGAAAACGTCCTGGATTAGTGGTCAGATTTGCCATTTCCCATAGACGCCCAAGGTCCTGAACCCAATTAATGGCTAATAATTACTCAGGCAACATCACTGTGACCGCTTCTGGGGGCTTCATTAGAGGAAAGGGGGGAGCGAGCCCGCTGTGGAGCCACTCCAAACTCGTACTTGAGAAAAGGAAAAAGGGGGGGGGGGTCTAATTGATTAGCCGTTGGGATCTTGGTGAATATCTAGCTACTTATCGATCTGTGAAAATCAGTGTGGCGGAGGTGATTGTTATTGTGTTTATCATTTTTCTTGTCTGAGATGACAAGGCCGTGTGGGTCATCGTCCCCTCCTCATGCAGGCTGTCACGTCACACCAAGTACAGTTGTGTGTGTGTGTGTGTGTGTGTGTGTGTGTGTGTGTGCGCGCGCGCGCGCGTGCACGAGCGCGCGCCTCCACTCAAGCCACAGCGTCCTGCAGCAGCGAGGAACCATGTTTACGCTCCCATTACATCGACTGCGGCAGAATTACAGTTAGCAAATTTAAAATGCTCCGAGTGCTCACAAAAGGGCCCGCGGCGGCTTTTTGATGCCCCCCCTGCCCGCCTCATCCGCGGGCCGGACCGCGAGCTGCTCCATTTCACATATCTAATGTGCGCTGATGTTATCTGCGCATAACGTCTAATCCGCAGACCCGGAGCCCTTTCCACTGTGGATAAAGCTTGGGTTTCAGCAGCCTGTGTGTGTGTGTGTGTGTGTGTGTGTGTGTGTGTGTGTGTGTGTGTGTGTGTGTGTGTGTGTACGTGAGTGTGTGGGTGGGTGGGTGGGGTGGTTACAGTCACCGCAGTCTAACCACACCAGTCCACAGTGTTCTCTAATACCCCCCCACCCACCAAAAAAAAAAAAAAAAAAAAAGTATTGAGATGAATCTCAGCCTAACCTACCGTAATCTGTCCGTTAACGGTCAGTTATTATCTGGGGAAAAAAATGGATATAGGCCTGCAGACGACGTTATCGCTTCATCGATATGGGATTAAAGAAACTGAACCGATTTGACGCAAATGGTGTCCTTTTATACTTTGAATAACCCGCCAAACAATTAGCCTACAAGTCAATAGGCCCAGTGCAGGATGAGGTGCCTGTACTCGTGTTATATAGGAGACAATATCTTGACATACCAACAATGCGGACTCCAGAAGCGTATATACTGTACTACCTTTTAGAGATTACCTGCCACAGAGGTCGCAGTGTTGTCCTTTATCGGCGCAGTTAAACCGCTACCAGGTTAAAGATTAAGGGGCCAAATAATAAAGTAATCGTAGCAGCCGAGCCAAAGGCCCAGTTCTGTGCCTTTTATTCAACTGGATCGTGCTATGGATTTTTTTTTTTTTTTTAATTCTATTTTTTTTTCTTTCTTAATGAAAGTATCTGTCTGTCGTCGGTCTGATTAGACGGATTCATAAAACAGAGAGGGATCCTGTGCAGGTGACTGAACACGTGTGCAGCAGCAGCACACCTCTCTTCCGGGGTCGGAGGAAGCACTGCTGCTTTCTTATTATTAAGCGGCAGGACAAAGGAAAAGACGAAAAAGAAAAAGGCCCATTTCTGGAAAGCAAATACCCCGAAACGTGAGTTGTGTTTTTTTTTTTTTTTTTTCCTCTTCTCCCCCCTCCGCAGTCGTACTACGCTTCCACCAACCCGCTAAGGGTCGACGTTTAGATGACGCAGAGAGGTATTTCCCAACGGGCCGGTGTCAGGAGAGAGACGCGTTTTCTGCGCGAGCATAATCACAGTTAATTGCTCCTCCAGAAGTTGTTGCACCATGTGAAATCATCCGTCCAGCCCGATGTGCGAGACATATTCCGAGGCCCGGCCCGATCCGTCTCGGGCGGCTGATGGAAGTAATTTCGACAAAACCTGGGGGTCTGCTGAATGCCCCTTTTTCAGTTTTCCTCTGACTGAAGCTGGAAGAAGGACGCGGTATCGATAAGGCCAATCGATTAAGACAATGGGTTATTGATAGCTTTTCGCCACGCTCCCGCCCTTCCTTCAGACACAAAGGAATAAACAAAACCTTTGTGCACCACATAATTTAGTATTTGTTTATCGACCTGTTTCCCTTTTTTCAGTGTTCCCTCTGAGCCGCTTGCAAGGCAGTCTTTAAATTTAACTGTTGAGTCTGTATCTGGATTCAATAGGATTTTAGGGATTTTTTTTTTTTTAACACAGGGTGAGACAGTAAATGTTATAGGTATTTAATTAGGTGACCACCTCCACACTCCACACTCCCTATAGGTATGAAAACATATTTACACGCTTGCTTGCATTCTGTAAAAAACCTCCTGGCCTCACGATGCCAAGAACAACTCCCTAATATAGATAGAATATATGCTAATTACCGAGGATTATTATTGATTAATGATCACGCCATTCATTTCCCTTCAGCTCTCGGGAAAACATCCCACGTCAATTTCTGTCCAACATAGGCTGGGAACGGGTTTGACGAACTCGAGCCTTTGTTCAAATCAATTGTTGCTTCGCGTGCATTATAATGAGCAACAAGCTGCGGGTCAGCCATGGAGCGGGGAAACCAAAGAAATGTCAGGCAGGCCGCGACTCGTTTGCAGTGCTTTTTAACCATTGTCATGTTCAGCAAAAGCAAAAAAAAGGCTGGACATAATAATAATATTAATAATAAAAAATAACAAATAAATAAAAATGAATAAGAATAGTAATAATCATAATAGTAATTCTCTACGCATGGATTTGAAAGTATCCCATAAAAGTGCAGTGTGATTGGTGTGCAGAGAATTGATGCCGCTCCTCCCAGCAGACTGCAGTTGCTCCATCACCACCGATCTTTAATAGGCTCCAACATAGAGCCGCCTTTATTCAGCCAAACTAGACGGAAACCATTCCCATATGACATGCAGGCTAAAGGCCCAGGCACCACATGCACATGACGAGCAGCCTGCCACCATCAGTCTAACCGGACTTTATTACTTTTCATAAATAGTAAAATGCTAATAAATTTAATATCCACAGCATCTATCAGGCCTCGTGTTGTTTCTTTTTATAGGTTATTGCTAAATAACGTTCAACAGCAATAAAATATACAACGTTAATTTATCAGTAGGCTACATTGTAATTGAATGGAATAATAAAAATAACAACAAAAATCACAATAATAATCGTAACAATCATAAATTTTGATACCTATAAAATATGTTTCAAATTTTAAACCGTGCAAAATTGTTGCAATAAAATTAATAAATTGTATAATAAAAGGTTACCATTTTTTTTTTGCTCATATAAAAGCAGTACATGGCCTAAACTGCAACTGCAATATTAACATACAAGTTAATTTAAAAAAAAGATAATGCTGCAGAAATATGTACTTGTGTTTGAATAAATACATATTTTAAAAATAGTAATCTAAAAATTACCTTGTAGTCCTTCAGCCTACACCAGACGGCTGGATACGCGGGCTGACCTAAAGGCGCTCTCCTCCTGCCTGCAGCAAACAAACAAACAGGTGCAAGGCAAAAGTCATACTCACAAAGAGAGAGTCCGCAGTCTATCCGCCTGCGTTCAGGTGAGCTGCGCTTAGCTGTGCTCGACGCAGTGGCGCTAACAGTGAACCCGAGCACTTTCCCCGAGAAAGAAGTGCTACAAATACGATTGTTGCAAATGCGAAACTTCTCCCCGGTGCGGACCAGCGGTGCTGGTGGAGGCTCCATGCATGTGTCAAACAGCTGCTGGCCACTGCTTGTCCTGAGGGTAACAAGGTTTACACACACACACACACACACACACACACACACACACACACACACACACACACACACACACACCACACCACACCACACCACACCACACCACACACACACACACGCACACACTCAACCAAATCATAGCCTGTAAAGCACAACTCCGATCGAGCCTCGCACCTATTTACGCCTGCATGTGAATTAATGAAGTTAAAAATAACCTGTGCAATTGGAGCACTTCGGAGCACAGCACATGATGAGATATCAGCTGCACCAACAGCCAAGACACAAAGTTGATGTAACTCTGTTAATTCACAAAGAGTCGTATTTTGTTGATATTTTACGGCCAAAATATAAACAGGAAAATTACACAACAATAATAATATTTAATGATAATAATAATAATCATCATAATAATAATAATTATTATTATTAATAATAATAATAGTTATTGTTATGATGATTTTGTTATTGATAATAATAATAATAGTTACAATTATTATTATTGTAATTATTATCGTAATCAGGTACATTTTCATTATTATAATGCAACCTTGACCTCACCATACCTCTCCGTGTCCACCGCCGGCTGGAGAAAAGCAAGTTGTCGCTGTTAAAGGGGTAAAAATCCAAGAGGGTGCTGGCAGGAGCTGAATGGGGCGGGTGGGGGGTGGGGGTGCAGGGGTGAGGAGGGGGACGATGGTAAGGGGGGAGGGAGGGAAGGTGAGATGGTGAGGAGAGAGCAGGAGGAGGAGGAAGAGGAGGAGGGGAAGAGATAAGTGATCTAAAGGAGAGACGATAGGACAAAAAAGTGATGATGATGAATACATTGGAAAGTTTTTTGGCCCCGGCGAGGGTGTCAGATTGAATGGCCTGTGCGCATGTGCGAAGGTGTCCAAACTGACAATGCTGGTGAGATGAAGATAGTGTTGTTGCTGCTTCTGGGCTCACGGAGGACGACGAGAGGAATCTACAAGCCGACAAGATGAGATCCAAGGCGAGGGCGAGAAAACTGGCCAAAAGTAGGTCTTCCTTTTTCCCTTTCTTACCGCTTTCAGCCGCCGGCTCCTGGCTCCTGGGTCTGTAGATGTCCAATGTGTCCTTGTCATTTGTCATATCCTTAAAAGAGGAGGGGGCGATTCTTTGTCCAGAGACAACTTTTCAGCTAAAAAATGTGTCCCGCTCCGGCTGCTCAGGCTCGCTTGCCTGCACGCTGCGGTCTTGGCGTCGTTGGTTCCCAGTGTCAGAAAGTTTCATGTGTGATGAGGAACGCCGCTGGTGCTTTAGTTGATCACGCTCCTATAGAGAGAGAAACATCGCCGTCCAAATCTGAGCTCGGTCTTGTAATTTGCTCCTTTCGGAGGTTTGTGTCGGAGGTTCAGCGGAGGCGCAGATTCGTTTCCCGAAAGTTACCAAGAAAGTTGTCGAAATGGATAGTAACTTTTTTTTTTTTTTTTTTTTTATATATAGAGCCGTTCAAGTTCTTGTGAAATAATATTCCCGGCTCTTGGAATAGTGGGCGCTGTGGCACTGCTCTGCTGCGAGCTGCTGCAGAGCTCACATCGAGCTGAGCGCACTCTTTCACTCGCCTGCAACCGGAGACGCCAAGAAGTGAATTTAGAAAGAAAGAGAGCAAAATTTTGATGCAGATTTTTTTTTTTCTTTTTTTTTTTTTTTTTTGTTGTTGTTGTCGGTAGTCGATCCTGCCTGAGCCGCAGGAGATATCGCTCTACGGCAACTTTGGTTTGTCCCAGGGCCATTCGGACTGCTGCAGACTGGTTCCTCCTCCAGGGAATGCCAATCAATAATGCGCCTTGTGCAAGAAAAGCGCCCATACGACTTCTTAGTGGACTGCTGCTCGCGTCACACGGAAAATTCATGTATTCCGTTTCGTGAACATGAGCACTTTGTTGTTGGAAATGGACCATGTTTATTGTATGACATTTGTTTGTTTTTGGTGGGTTGATTTATGAATCGCGTTTGTTTACAGCGTCTTTTTTTTTATACCCCTGCATGAATCCACTTTGTTTTCTACGGCCAATTATGTGGGTCAGTCTGTTTTTATCAACAATTCATTTGAAAGATGATTGCTTAACAACATAACTGATTCATGTGGGCCTGTTGGCATTTCCTTTTGTTATGTTTGTTATATTTTATCCACAGTGAGTTTCGATTTATAGTTTTGTGAAAACGCAGCGCTAAAACACTGGGCACAGTTAGCCTTGTATTTATTTATTTATTTATTTTTAGGACCAGCTTATTTAAAAACAATAATTTTTTAACTATACCTGTTATTGTTTTTGTGCTCGGCATGCTTGATTGCATGTTTATAGGCCTTTAAAAACTTTGTCACTTTGCCAAAGCCACTGGCCTCCTTAATTCAACGGGTGCCTCCTTCTTAATATTAGACATAAAAATTCCTCTCATGTTTACATTTCAGACCTTCGGTGGAATAATCATTTGTGCACAGCTTTTCAAACAAACCTGAAATGCGCTCATCTCCAACGGGTCTGCACTTCTTACAATACGTTTTAAAAATGCTGTTACATCTGAGAGGATTGCTGTCAGATTTTGAGGGAGGCTCTCAGCGCCCATGCCTTCAGATAAATAATGATAACAATAAAAAAAGAATACCCAACGCTGTTTTTTGCAGTCATCTTTTTGCTATTACATTTGCATGTTCTCCATGATTGGTGCACAGGGATCAAGTTGCCCTATAAGTGTGAGACAAAGTAAGAAAGGAAAAGGGGAAAAAAATAGAAAGTAAAGGAACGAAGAGCAAAACGCTAATTGGGCTACTTTGTGAAAATACTTAAACATGTCGAGGATCCTGCCTCTCGCCAGTAATTGCACTTGGTCTTGATCTCTAAACAGCCTTGATAGTCTGTTGATCCGGGTGCTAATGAACACAAATACCTGGCTTTGTGGCACTCTCACATCGGACCACTGGAAGTCTGCAGCCAAGAGGCCTCAGATCTGCAGTGTTGCAGCGTTGGGAGAGAAAAAAAAAAAAAAAATCTTGTTCTTCTTAACGTTCAAAACATGCAGGCCCAAAGCGTTGGGATACAACGCGTGGGAATATATACTCCACTCTCTCTTTTTTTTTTTTCCTTTTTTTTTTTTTTCTTCTTCTGCCGCTTAAGTAAAATAGGCTACAATGTCGCCTGTAGGTTGGTACAGTAGGTCCATGGCAATATTCACCAGCTGCTCTGTCATTTTATTTTAAACCTCAGTGTATATGTCCCTCTCTCGGCAGATCGCGCACATGGACTACACCTTAAAGGCCCGCGACGCTGCTGTGACTCCCACAGTACTTCACGTAGAGAATGAATGTGCCTGCGTCTTGATAGGGGCTCGCATTGATGAGTAGTACATGCAGCCTTTCTGGTTTATTTACATAGGGGGCTTTGGGGTCAGGATTAAGTGAGTGTTCGTGTGTTTGGATGATAATGTGATAGTGCCCTCACAAGTGGGCCTTTTTTTTTTTTTAATGGAGATAACACTTTCCTCACTCTGTTCCCCACACGTTAATATTTTGTTTGTTATTGGGTTTATTATATTGGAGTGCGTAATTTAATTTGAACCAGAGGCTTACACTCGTATTGTTTTTGATTATATTTAATTTGAACTGGATCAGTGGATTTAAAAAGTTGAACGCTATTTTCCCTTTTTTTTTTTTCTTTAATAAGTGAATAAATCCTCTAACCACATCTAATTTTATCGAACATAGCGGCTTTAATAAGAGACTTGGCCTCTTGTTGTCTTAAAAACAAACAAACAAAACAAAAAAAAATCGACACATGCAGTGTAGCAGAGAATATAGCACCAAAGTCACCATGAAATTGCCTTTTGCACCTGAAAGTTCATTTCATTTGCTCACGTTGACGATATTCCATATCTGTGTGTATGTTTGTGCGCCATACAAAGGACTGTGTGTGTGTGTGTGTGAGTGTTTGAGTGTGTGTGTGTGTGTGTGTGTGTGTGTGTGTGTGTGTGTGTGTGTGTGTGTGTGAAAAGTTTGACACCTTGCGGCTGTTTTTATTGCTGGGCCCAGATGTAGCTTTATATTGGGTTTATATCAATTAAGACTTCCGGTTGAGAGCGTGTAGACGTTTTTATTCCCCCCCGGTATTTTTCAGCGCACAGGTGAGCCAAACAGACACACACACGCACTACACACACACACACACACACACAAGCAAGCAGACGCTGCTCTCTCGCTCTCCTGCACGCTTACGCCCGAGCAAAAACCTCTCTAAAGAAACCTCAAGAAATAAGATTCAAATAGAAACATGTAACAGTTTTTCACACATCCGGACCAACTGGTAGGCGTTGAATCCATGCTGATTCTAACCGCAGCTTCCACACGATGCTGATTTTCTAAACCTATTTCAGTTACTGGGGCCGTCTGCATTATCAAGTCAATAAAATGGAAGGGACCGCCACGCGTTTTTTTTCTTGTTTTTTTTTTTTTTTTTTTTTTTTTTACGACCTGCTTCTTTCTCCTTTTTTTCTGTTTGTTTTTTTTTGCTGATTTTGCATAAAATGAACCCACCCCACTCACTGAACAAATGCACACAATTTATAACAAATTTCCTCTCATACACCCTCCTCTCTCTCTCTCTCTCTCTCTCTCCCTCTCTCCCTTTTTGGCCTATATGTACTAATTGCCAGATAGTCTATTGATCTTTGTGTTAAAGGCCCTTATTAGATGGACTCCGAGTCATGAACTTGGCCTGGCTCAACAGCTTCTGATGTTTTGACAGAAGTAATAAAACCCAACCCATAACACTTTAAAACCAACAATGGTAGCTATGTTGAACTTCTGGCTAAACGCTCAGGGTCCCGTGCAGGCTCCCATGTATTACTGCTATGCAGCTGTAATGTGTGTCAGATAGCACTCCTCCATGTTCACAGATTAGAGCCTGAACATAAAAATGATAGGATCATCAAAAGAAACGGAAATGTAATGTCAGTAATGTATGGTAGGTACTGCAATACATTGACTGATATTTTTTGTACCTTTAACAAACTGTAAATCAGTTTTAGTTTATTTTATTTGGAAGTTAGAGCATCAATGAGCCCATGATGACAACAGAAATTCATAGAAATCTTGTTTATGACTATTACTTCTGTTTTGTTGAAATTGATGAAGGCTAATGATTAGCCTGCAGTGCCTTTGGACACAAAGCCATTTTTTAAAAATTCTATTTTATTTTGATTTTCAGTCAGGCTGGTATTAATGTAATCTAAAAATACCGGTGAAATCTTATTTTATTGCTGTAGACCTGTTATAGATAAAACAGGATGGGAAACCTGAGAGTCTTGTCGTTTGCCTTCATTTGCATTAATGTGCGATGTTGTGAAGGATCTTTGCGGCACTCCGAACAGGCAACATCAGCCTTACAGTTTTACATGTGTGTCTAAAATGACTGACTGTGACCACTATGATAGTCACAGTCTCATGAATCTTTGCACCCAGAAACTGAAGCTATTCAGGTGATGTCAGATTTCGTGTGTTGGTTCTAGTCTTTTTCTCGTTTTTTCAATTTCCAGAGATATTGTTCACCATCCTATTACGAAGACAACCTGCTTTGCAGTGTTTGGAAAATCAAGTTTGGGATACAGAATCACTTCATTTATTTCCTATTTCATGGTACTGGGAATTATGATCTGAGCATTTGGACCGATTTTAGGACCATTTGTGTCAATTTTTAAAGGATTGAAAAATTGTGTAGCCTAACTAATTGCATCAGTCCACATTTGGCATGGCCACATATGCTGCATAAGTAATTGATTATGGGAGTTTGTTGGATCTAAGTTCCTCATCCCAGCGTGTGCACATGTACGATACAATTTAGTGTGTTTGTGGGTGGTGAGGCTCTTGGACCTCTTTCCATATTTATTTCTAGGGCTGGTTCCTCATCTTTGTGTGTTCAGTAAAACATCTTTGTAGTGTACACATAAGGCCTCTGTATTCTCAGAACATACTGCACGATATCCTATGAAGTGAGTAACTTCTTATGTTATAACACCCCCCAAAAGTTAAGCAACTTTTATTCATAACATCGCCATAAATTTAGCTATTAGTAACACATTCATTTGTCGTAGGGGCAGTTACTTTGGTTAAGGTTAGGATAAGGTTTCGGTCATTTTTATGGTTAGTTCAATGTCAAGCCACTGTCTGTTTCAGTAACATATGGTCCACATTTGTTTCAAATAATATGATACAAATAAAGATACATTGCCTTTTGTAACTATATCTTCAAATTTGCTGTGAGAGCAGACTCTTGAAAAATGTTCTTTCCAGTAAAGTATTCCTATTACCCTGAAATGTGGGGGACAGTGTAGTCTGAAGTCTCAGTTCTGCTTACTAGTCCTAAATCTTTGAAAGAGTCAGCCAATAAAGAAAACGTTCATGATCTCTTCCACCTGTGCAGGGAATAAACTGAAGAAAGACTTAACGTATAAGGAACTTGTTACTCTACGAATTACTGGAGCTGTAAAGCTGTAAAGAGGGAAGATTAATTTATTGGAGGATAGTTTAATTGATATATTACAATTATTTTGTCTAAATAGTCTGTTTTATGACTTCCACTGACCACTTTTTAATGTTTTCTTTCGCTAACTACAGTACGATTCCCTCTCTTCCTCTCTCTCCGAGGTGATTTCAATGCTTTTATGACTACTGAGACAGTTACAGTTGTAAATTTGCTGCTGTTTTGGCCAAGTGTCCCTTGAAAAAGAGATGTCAAAGACTCTAATCTGATTAAGTACAGGTGCCATAAACTGTAAAAATAATTTAGAAATGTGGATGTTAGAATGACTCTTGAATGGATCCTAGTATGCCTACAAAATACAGAGGTCATTTTTATGCATTATCCAGCTGTTTCAGGCATCCTCAGTGTTGTTTTCTATCTGATGTGATATCATATATAACTGTCATATCTTTTAACCCTGTGATTCCTCAAGTCTCACATCAACCTCCACTGCAACACCTTAAAAATGTTTTTTTTAATTCTAATTTTATCACTTCAAGTGAAGATGTATTGATAAAGAGGGGAAACTTGGATGGACACATATTTTAAATGTATGCGTTCATTGAGTAATCCATATTCACTATTTTGTTGGCTTGATTGATTAAAGGGCCACTACACTCATATTGAAGACAGTAACAGTATCTCATTCTGCATACGAGAGATAGAAATGAAGACAGAGCTTTGGTTGTGGTTTTTAGAGTAAGCAGAAAGGACTGAGCAGCAGCATGTTAGAAGTGTTGTGAAATCTTCAAAACGTTTGACTGGTTTAATAGTTCCCTCCTTTTTCCCTTTTTGTGTACACATTTTTCCCTAAATGTGTACGTGCACATTTAGAAACCATACATACGCAGTAACGCAGATGCAGATGGATGCATATACACACATACATACACCTTAGCAGTGACAGATTTTTAGGCATTGGTATGATTTAACCCCAATCAATCACAAACTAGAAAGGTTGAGTGTAAATGTCATCCAAACAGCAGGAGCTGGCACTGTTGGCTGGCTAAATGTGTGTGTGTGTGTGTGTGTGTGTGTGTGTAACGTGCAGTTGCTGGAAGTCCTGTCACTGTTCTGAGCTTTGACCTTGGCCAAGTCTGGCACAGCAATGGGTGGGCACCTCTTTCACCTGGACACACACAGGCACTCACTCACTCAGAAACAAACACACACACGCACACACGTTTCAGCCCCATGCTTCCTGCCTGGTCTCATGCTGGTTAAGTCAAATTTTGAGTTGACATACAAATACCATTGCATTAAGCTCTTGCACATGGCTCTAAATCCCATTCATTCCATTGATACGTTGACCTCACATTATCCAGTTGGCAAATATGCCTCTTTCCCGCCTTGTACCATGACCTCATCCGCCATGTTTGTAAAAGCACAGCAATCTCCCAATCATTTGGCAGTGGAGACTTTGGTATGCCTGAGAGAGTTTAAGATATATCCCTGATGTTTTCTTTTTTAGCAGCCCCCTGTTTTTCGTCTCTCCTCATCCCCTTCATTTTCAGGCTGCAGATGGGGGCAGGGTCTGGTTAAAAATAGATGAGCAGCATTCAAAGAGCCGTATGTGTTGGCTAAAAGGGGGTTCAAAAAATGAAAAGCCATTACGCCGCAGTTAAATGCATTTTGTCTTGACCTGTGGCTGCTTATTGAGTTACGTCCCACCACTGCCAGGCCATGTCTAGAAGATTCCATCCAGCTTCTCAGGGCTAAGAATACCCTATGACTGCTGGAGTTGTCCCATAGGAAATACTTCATCTTTATTTCTTGAGTATGCTGATTAATGCTAAATGCTTATCTCTCTGTGTGTCTGGTGTGATTGTGCACCACCTGCTGCTAAACAGTGTGTGTTGTTTGCAAAACAAGGAGTAAATGTGTCGAGCCCCCAATTAGCGTGTTTAAGCAGCCCTCATGATTCCTCCTTGCATTGTGATATCCCTAGGATTGCTCAGCATTGTGACTAGTCTTATCTGGGTCTAATCCCGATTTGTTTGGTATTAGCCTGGTCACTTTCTTTTTATCCATTCCAGAACGTCCTGTCCTTTATGTTGTCCTTTTGTTTCAGTTACGCTAACGTTCTCTGCTCTCTGTGCAGTACGACTGTGTTTCTTGGTGTGAATACGAATTTCAGTAAATTAAGAAGGGCAGGACAATAATTCAATATTATTGTTTTTCAGTATTTTTCAGATGAGCGTATTGTGATGTGATCTAATCGTGTCATTGTTCTACAAATTTCTGTTGTGCAAATGAATGATTCTGAGGAAGTTGTAATTAAAAATGGGCAAAGTTTTTGTTTTACACACATGCAGAGTTTGGTCTCATGTAATGCACTGCAGAAAGCTGCTATATCATGATGTGTATTGATAATATTCTTATTAATGTGGTCCAGCCTTGAAATTAGCTACTGCAGTGATCTATTATCCTCTTTTGGGCTGAAGCCTTTTTTTAAAAGATCAAATATATGTACATTTAATGACACAAAGCCAACTCGAGGTGTAGGGTGTTTACAGCAGGCAAGCATAACTTTGCAATATGTACCCATAGAAACCCTTTTTTACCAGCAGAGAATTACATATGGTTATCGATATACATGGTGAAACGTTATATTTAATTCATTCTGATTTTTTTTTTTTTTTTTTTTTTTTTTTT
>NC_053417.1:11317205-11339377 GCF_016859285.1 Xiphias gladius | reverse complement strand
CCCCTTGCCCGCCTGCCATCTGGGTCTGCCAAGAGAAACACACAGACACGCACACACTTGTACACACACAATCACGTCCAGCATGGTTAGGATAGGGGTCCTCAAGCTCTAACCTGGTTCCTTCCCCTTACAACTGCACCTTTGAAATCAATATCACACAGAGGAGAAGCAACAAATGGACTCTATCTGTCTTCTAAACTTTTCTCTTTCTGTTCTTTTATTCTGACATTAATAATAAAATCCTGGGTTTTTCTTTCAAAGCACTCCTTCTAACAATTATATTTTTATTCAGAGAATAACACAGAGTTTACATTTTTACACAGTTTACACAGATCGCATCACACTCTTGTATTGGTGATTTCCAAATATTTGAACAGATTTGAAAACTTTTAAGAACTGATTCACAAAATATAATTTGGGATGCAACCACAGACAAATGCACATCTCTTCACAACTTGCCCTGTGATCATGTTTACAAGGAATTGGACTTTCAGTAGAGTCTTTTGAGTCAAGATCTATTCAATTTTTGGAATGTTTGCAGCTTATTTCCATGGCAGTAATGTTTTTCGGCTCAGGGAGCCTGAGATCAGCCTGAAATCTTTTTGTAAAGTCCAAAAATCTAAGGTAACTGGGTCTTATCCTTTCTGGCTAATGTTAAGCCTACAAAGTAAATGATATATTTTTAAAATGTCTTCTTAAAATGCATATTTGTAATATTGTTTAAGTAAGTAACCGCAGTATTCAATGTTAAAAATTGCTCTTATGTTCATCAAAACATGAGAAGTTCCAGTGCTAGAATAGTGGTTAGTATAGTCTGACTAAAACTTTAAACCTCCATCAAACTAACATCAAAGCCTTGTCATACTCTAGGTGGGGATCTAAATTATGTACCTGTGTTGAGGGCATTTCCGAGCAGGGGTTCTCGTTGACAGTTTGATCACTTCCTCTGCTCTTCATACCTTCATTTTGTTCAAGAATCCGATCACACACAAAGAAAAACACACACCACAGGTTAGAGGGGAAGTGTCAGGTGTAGTGGGGGACAATGCAGCGATGCATAGCAGCGAGCCGGCATGGTGGCAGTACGCTCCTCAAAGCTGCTCCCCTCCTCTTTCTTCACCTACAGTAAAAGAGTTTGCGAGGAACATTGCTGGCCAATAAAATGTATTGTGCCTGGAAAAAGTCTTGTCTTGACACTGGTGATGTCATTTACTTAATATAAATTGTATAATATATTTTTGAGTCAATTTATTGTTTCCATGTGGGCGTCTGATACTTTTACTCCAATTTGCCAAACGATTTCCTTCATTATTTTTCTTTTGGAAACACAAGACAAAGTTTGCTGTACAGATATGTGGCTAATTCATAATCAAACCTTATAAATTGACCATAAGTGTGCAGGAACTGTTAAGAGTTTTTGTTCATTATTTGCCAGAGCAACTGGTGCTATACAGGGATGCAAAGTTCATTTTTTTATAATAAGTGGTTTTATGCCATTTTGCTAGCAAATGTTATCATGATCTAGAAAAATGATATGAACATGTTTGCATAGATGGAATTTCACTAAAAACAGATTAATTGATTGATTGATTGATTGATTAAAACTTAATGTTTGAGTTCAGTACTTGTTCAGACCTCAGAACATGAAGTCAAATGCAGAAGAATATATAAAGACTTAAACCAGCATTTTTTGTTTGTTTGTTTGTTTTTGCTCACTAAGACTCAAACACTCAAAGAAACTGAGATAATAAATAACTAAATGAGACTGTTAACAGCGGCCACGAGTTAGGGAAATATTTTGAATGGAATTCAATACTTAATGATGATACAGAGAAAAATTAAATCAAAAGTCATCAGCATGTATTTGTGTGCCATAGTCCATTTATGTGATGGAGGTCAGAAATGTGTCTTAAAAAGTGATTTGTGCGGCTGCAGCGATGGAGGGAATACCTGATGAAGTTGGATAAACAGAATTGTTTTCACAGGTTGCTCATAAGGTGATGAGGGTGTAAGCTGGGTGGGAACAAAAAAAAAGACAACTTATTTATTTTCAGTGCTGCAGGTGCCCACTCACGGTTTATTGGTTTTTTTGGATGACTCTTTTACTTTAAAGAGAGCAATTTATGTCCGTCTCTCATCTCTCTCCAAAGGTGAGGGCTGAAGTGGCTCGCTTATTTTAGCAGGGTCTCGTGGTCAAGACTTGTGGTGACATATTAATTGAGCAGTTCCTCTTAAAAAAAAAGAAAAAAAAAGAAAGAAAGAAAGGCCGGTGTCACGAGTGGTCCAGTAGTGTTTGTAGAGCTTTGAAAATTGGTTTTGTTTGGCTGGAAAGCTCTTAGGTGTTTATTTACACATCAGACTGTTTCAAATGGCAGCTGGCTCTCTCCCTCTTTCTGTAAGTGCGTTTGTGTGTCTGTGTGCGCATGTTTGGATGCATATATGCTGTGTTTGCTCACTTATGTACATGCCAGCTGTGTGGTGCATGTATGCATGTGAGAGATAAAGAGTGAGAGAGAGAGAGAGCAAGAGAGAGAGAAGAGAATAGGTGAGCAAGACCATTTTCCTGGATCATCAGCCTCTTGAGTTTCCACGTAGGTAGTCATCCTTGCTGTCCTCTTCATCCATTATTGACCACGATCATTCACACCAGCGTCTAGAACTCATTACAACTCTGGCACACACAGTCCCAGGGTCAATGGCTGCTAAAAATGGCGTCCTGTCTTACTGTGCACACAAAACACTGACTAATTTCTCTGTAAGGGGATATCGAGTAAATTAAGATTTTAACAATCATCTCTATTGTATTTATTATTTATAATATAATTTTTATATATGCCTTATATTTATAATATAAGGCATGTTCCTCACAGAATGTTCCTCACAGAAAAATTAAGAAGTAACACTTATCAACAACAACATTTAATTTTCTTTTACTTTGTGCACAGACATAAGTCACTTGCATCATGGGTCAAGAAGCTGGAATTCAGTTGGTCTTTCTAATGATCAAGTCCAATATTACTTTAGCCCTACCTATGACACTTCATGTGCAGCTTTCTGAGGAGAAGAGCACATTTGTTTTCCCAACTTCAGTCCAAGGAATGACTCAATCAGATTGGTGTGTGTGTGTGTGTGTGTGTGTGTGTCTGTGTGTGTGTGTGTGTGTGTGTGTGTGTGTGTGTGTGTGTGTGTGTGTGTGTGTGTGTGTGTGTGTGTGTGTGTGTGTGTGTGAGAATGTGTAAATACATGGACTGTAAATTTGTAGGTTTTTTTCTTTCAGGTGAAAGAGCAGTGCAGCAGTGCAGCTGATGAGTGAGGGAAAGTACTGTTCCGGCACCTACAGTATATGAACATGGTTGCCAAGACAACAATTGTTTTAGCTGGCATTCATGTGAAGACGAACATTAAAATAACAACATTAGACTTCAGCAAATTAGCCAGTTGGAAAGCTGGAAAATTACACATTTGTTCTGTATTTGTTCTGGAGAGAATACATTGTTTCAGGAAAAGGCAAATCAGAGTTTTCTTTCCACCTTTGTTTTCCATTTTCTGTGATTGGAAATTTTTAGATGCATCATGGGAGACGTAAGAAGTAATTTGTCTTGTATTTTACAACACAGAATGCGTTGTGTGAGTTTTTTGTTTTGACCTAGTAGCTGTATGGACTAAAGACAATGCTAATCTACAATTTGGAAACTACAAAAAATATGACTTTGCCTAAAGTAAAACACAAGCTTGTGTATATGCACGTATAAAAACAGAGTAACACACATGCACCTATACAGTAAATGCACTCACGCTCTGCTCAATGTGCGCACTTTCTGAACTTCAGCAGTCAGCTATCCATATATTTTAGCTGTCTAAATGAAGTGAGACTGATCTCTCTCTCTCTCTCTCTCTCTCTCTCTCTGTGTCTCTCTGCTCAACTGAAGTATCAATAATAAGATTTATCTTCTTCCCCCACAGCCTTGATTCAATTATCTCCATCTCTCTCCCTCTTTCTCTTCCTCTGGCTCCCTCCCTATTTGCCCCTCCACTGTGGATCCGTTTCCAATTGAAGGCAGGTCATGCTTTGTGTTTCTCTTTGTCATGACAGGGTTTCTTAACGAGTGGAGGCTGCCTTCCACCGCTGCTTAATCAGATCTGGAAAGGAGGGAGGGAGGAAGGGATGGGGAAGAGATAGGTGGGGGTAACCAGGTAAAAGTGGGGTCAGAAGTAGTTTACCTCCAACTCCTCATTGTCTGCATTTCCACTATTTAGGAAAATTAGATTTGTGTGGTCCCTCCTCCTCCCCCTCCTTGTAACGTGTGTTTCGTGTCCAATCTGAAAGCTTTGAAGTTTGAAAGGTCCCCTGCCCCTCAACATGCCCACCTCAGCCAATCCCCCCAACCGTAATACCCCCACCTTATCCTGCCCTCCTCCCCCTACTTCCAGACATACCTCATTACCTGAGGCGGTATTGGAAGAAAGAGTGGCAGCTAATCAAATTGTCTCTGCTGGTTTTCTGCGATCAGAGGAAGTGCTGGCCACTGAGGGGTCATTGGTTCAATGCTAGGGTTCAGAAAAGCGTCATGAAGTGGAAAAAATTCTCCCATATAATCTCAAGAAAAACCAACCGTAGCCTTTCAATTTCGAGTGTGGTTGCAACATATAATGCTGATAAAAAGATAAGCATGTACATAAAATGCTACACTAGTCAACTTGTGCCACTCTCTCTCTTCAGGTCCATTGATTAAACAAAAAACAAATTTAAACAAAAATGGCATTTTAGGTGGGAAGCACCAAAATAAATATATTTATAAAGGTAGTAAATGAAAACACAGACTCACATTTCGTTTTTGCGAAATTTTGAAAAACTCTCCAAAAAAACTCTCTGAAACTCCCCAGATCTACTGGTTCCTTGAGCTAACTCTGAGGCATCCCATCAAAAAAACCAAATGGAGAGTAGTGAATGCAGAGAGACAGAGTTGAGTCTGTTTACAATTGGCAGGTCTGGAGTGTGAACATCTTGAGGTGAGCCTCTGGCTAACTTCACAGGAGCTGTGAATGAAGTCTTTCTTATGGCCTGCACTATGCAAATGGCTGCATGCGTACGCACATATACAGTAAGTGCGCACATGCACAAAGCGCCTCCTCCCTCAGAAAAACACACATTTACACACATCATTTTTTGGTGTACATGAAGGGACAAGGCAGGGTAGTGCAGCTGTTGAAGCAGCCAAAGGCATTAGCTTGTACAGTTGAGCAGTTTGGCAGTGGCTCAGCGTGCAGGTTTCGGTGTGTGTGTGTGTGGGGGGGGGCTTGTTTTTAGGGTTGCTAGCCATTTGCAGTGCTCCTGGATTTCCATAGGGAATACAGGATATTTGATAGATACCAAGCATCTGTCTTAATACTCGTTTCTGAATGGGAATAACACTGTTTTAAAATAGTCAGAAGGGCTTTGGATGGACATTACATGCTGCAGAAGCTTTTGCTAGACATTGCAAGGAAAAAGATGTGTCAAATGAAAAATGACTTACCATGCCCAGCTCGCTCAGATGTTATTTCACGTACATTTTATCCATTTAGCTGACACTATTACTCAGAGTGACCTACAGTCAGCTGCTGACAAAGAATAAGCAGATAGAAGTTCAGCTCAACAGGAAGCCTTGATGTTGATGGGCTCTGGTTCTTGTAGGAGTCAAAGGTGACTTTTATGTTGTGGAATACTTTCCAGAGCCAGAAGGCCACTCTGATGCCACGTTTCAACACAGTGATGGCTACTGTATGGTATTCCCATACTGGAATAATACAGCTTCTGTTAGAGATGTACATGATCCACATCAGTGTCCTGGATGGGGTCTTTGTGTTACAGCTGTCAACAGCCTTGTCTACAATGGCCGTGTTGCATGAACAAGCATTGACATGTTTATGATCTGTGTTGTGATGGCTGTAAATTCATTGTTCCCCTCTATGGCTCAGTCGTAAAAAATGGCCAGTTTGGAGAACTCAACAAAGCAATATTCATTGCATAATAATTTTTACAGTGTATTGTTAAACCGGCCATTCACATCTCACAAATGATGAGTGCCTGTTTTTATTCTTTTTTTCTAACAGAGAATTGAGAAGAAAACATCATTCAATCAACGATTTATTTGTCATTAAACAGTTTTTTTTGTTCAAAACAAGAATGTTTTAATATAGATGTTTTCCCTCTCTGTGGTTGCGATGATGGTGTTTGTGACTGTTGTTTTGACCTTTCCACAGTGTGTACAAACTGGCCTGCCCTTCTCTGGGTCCTCCCTCGGGGTTGCAAACACACAGGAGTGTGATGAACACCCTGAAGGGGTGTATGTATGTGTTGGAGGGAGTGATAGACAACATCCACATGTTTTATATGTGTGTGCATTGGCGAAGGGCAGCAGAAAGACATGTCATCTTCGGTGAGCGTCCTCTGGCTTTGGCTTTGTGTTGACCTCTCACCTAAATTAAACTTCCACAGTTCTCTCCCTCTCCTCCCTCAGCTTCTCTCTGCTGCCCACTGCCAGGCACTTTTGTTTTCACATGGCCGACTTCTCAGGGAACACGCTCATATTTGTGGCTTTCGGGGTTGGCAGCAGAGTGTGCTATGCCTGTCAAGTTTTTTCACTCCGACTTACCCCAGCACCCAAATTGAACTGTTCAGTCATTTCCTGTCATCCCCCCTCAACCACCTCCCCATCCTATATTTGCCAATAATGTCAAATTTCATTTTTGAGTCCGCCTGGGCAAAACATCATGTCCTGTGGTATGTCCTTTCCTCTGCATAGTAGTCGCCCACTCTGAATTTATAAAGAAAGCGATGCTCCAAAAACATGATTACTGAAAACCTCTCAAATCAAGATAAGAAATTGACAGACGGCTCCTGGTGCGTCCAGCAGATTTTGGCTCCTGAGGAATGCATTTATTTAAATTACCTACAAAGCAAAAGTAAACATTTTGATCTTTTTGAGTACCCGCAAAACCGTTAGCATGAGCACATGGTTAGAGGTATCCTCCACGAATAGGCCAGGCTCATCCAAAGCATATCCCTAAATGTGAGAGAGAGAGAGAGAGCAAGATGGTTATCTGAAGTGAGGTCAGAAATGAAACATGTCATAGCAAATTAGAGCCATGTTGTTTGAATTACTCTGGCCTGCTTCTTAAGGAACAGTCGGCCCATGGAAAAAAAAGTAGCAGAAAGCGTGTATTGAGTAAGAAAAGTGAGAGACAAACATATGGAGAAATGGGAAAAAGAAAGACACGAGAGACAATTCACAATGCGAGCAAAAGAGATAAAGAAGTAGGAAGATATGAAAAGAAGGAATAACAGCACAAGTTAGCAAGAGAGAAAACAGAGGGTGAGAGAGAGAGAGGCTTGACAGAAAAAAATGTTTTCTCTGGAACAAATAATGTGACTCGGGCTGAGTCATGGGCCTGCCGAGGAATGATGATGATGATGATGATGAGAAGAAACCTTGGACTCATTCCTGCTCCGAGCTAAGTTTGGGGCATCATTTACCAAACTACTGGAGAGGGGCCCCTGCGTGTGTGTGTGTATGTGCAATAATAACCACATTCTCTAAGCATCTTCGGCCACCGGGGCCTGTTTTTATAGCTGGGAACAGGGATGGGCCAACACTCGTTAGGAAGACTATTTCGGAAGATGGGAGGGAAAAAGAAAAACGGAGGGCTTGAGGGGAGAACGATGACCAGAAGGGGGTGTGCAGAGGGACAGAGAGCCCGCAGGCTCACAGACCGGCCTGTCCAGTCAAAAAGGGTTGCACCAGAGATGAGCCAAAGATCTGGCTTTCTCTGGGAAAATGGCCTCCTGAGACTACGATCCTTGCAGGCTTCCCGGACACGATTTCACAATTCTGAAAGACTGAGAAACACTGAGAAAGCACTTTGAACAACAACAGAAATGCAAAGGTTAGACTGGTGGCTGAGATTTATCAGACAGAATATATCAAAAAAAGATTTATTTTTGTTACTTTTTCTTACACAAGGGCAGAACTTTCTCTACTTTGTTTTAAAGTGCGCCTTTGCTTTGCAATCTTTTTTTTTTTTACTTCCATGTCACATTTTCCTTCTTTCACAGTCCTCTCACAGTCCACTTTCCTAGCAAAGATCACACCAGTAGAAATTATATGTGTGTGTGCAAAAGAGAGACGGAGAGAGATATCTTGAATGCGGCATATTGTGCGGCACCAAAAACAGGTATTAATGGATGCAAAAAACACTCTCTCTGTCTCTCTCTGTCGCTCTCTCTCTCTCTCTCTCTCTCACATACACACACACACACACACACACACACACACACACACACACACACACACACACACACACACACACACATTCACACAAAAGAGAAATAGTGCAAAACAACTGGGGATAAGCTGAGCTGGTAATCTTTTCTTCAACAAAGGAATGCATTTATGAGACACGTGTGTTTGTCTGTTTGTGTGTGCCTGTACGTGTGTGTAAATGTGTGTGGCTGTGACTGTGTATTCGCACGCCCACAGTGTAAGTATCTCATTTTGCGTTTGTGTTGTGTAGCAGTCTGCCGCAGTGCAAGTCATGCCACCATAAACATGATGGGGGACAGGCGTCTTTGAATAGCAGCAGTGTGTGTTGGAAGACATCAAGCGGTGAATCCATCACGTTACCACTGACAGGCACAGCGATGGGAAATAAATATTTATTCTAAGCTCCCCCAAATCACATCCAGAGATTTCTCTCTGCACTTTCTGTCCCTTCTTCTCTTGTCCTCTGTTTCTGTCCCTTTGTATTTCAGTCAGTCTGTCCCACTTTGGCTTTTTACCTGATACCGTCCTTTTGTCTCTTTGACTCTCATTTTGTCCATCCGGGTCCCCTGCAAAAAACACGGCAGAGCAAGGGCCCATGCAGACGTGGAACAAAGGTCAAATTTCTACTCGAGCACACACACGAACTCACACAAAAGGGGATACAAACATATACACAAACATGCCCACCACACACACATACTCACACACATACACAAACACAGGCAGGGTCAGCCTGAGATATCCATCTGGGGTTTGTCATGTCAGACATGGCCCATGTCTCTCTCTTCTGTAATTATGGCAGTATTTATTTTTTCAGATCGTCCCGCTGGGTTAGGAGCGTCCCGTGGTGTGGTTTGGACATGGAAACACACTCCGCTCAAGACATCCAGCTTAGCAGAAAAAAGGGTGCATAGTACATTGACTAGAAATTGGTAACCCATAATTCAGAGATTTAATGTAATGTGAGTCCAGGCTGTGTTTTTTTTTAGGAAGTGTGCATGTGCGTGTGTGTCTCTGTCTGTGTCTGTGTCTGTGTGTGTGTCTGTGTGTGTCTGTGTGTGTCTTTGTGTCTGTGTGCATGGCTTTGAATGCAAGTATAGGAGAGAGGGAATGTGGCTGAGAGTTTTCACAGTGGAGTACACGCACGACAGATTGAGTCTCACCAATGCCAAGAGAGTGGGATTCGATATTATAATGTCTCATTGCATTACATAATACTTATGACACCCATAATATCTGACTGACTTTGTGAAAACTTCTGCACAAGTGATTTATCTATAAAATGAGACCGCATTGCCATGCAGAGGGTGTTCATCTGAAGAGCAAACATCTGTCTAACAAAACAAGTAACACAAATTGTGATGCACATTTGTTTAACTATTTTCTTACCTTGTATAGACTGGATGAATAATTGATTAATCAAAAAAAATCATTGACAAATCAATCAATAAGGAAAATAATCATTATTTCTAGGGCTACAGATTTCCATAATTTCATTCTCCCTTTAGACATGGGTTTGCAAATCACCCAACTGTTATCAAGTGTGGAATAAGCAAAGAATATTTGAAAAGTTTTTTGGCAATTCTAATAGGTTTGACCATCACCTCTGTCAGTCATGACATAATTTACTCAGTATTGTTTTTGTATACATGGGGATGTGATGCTATGTCACTGCAGGACAAGTCCACGGGCCCATTATAAGCAGCCATAGCATTGCAAGATTGCCGTAGGGAATGCAGAAGATCAAACATACACCTGCAAGTGCACAAGCAATGGGCAATTATAAATTAAGATACGTGTAGTTTTAAATTCATATTGGGTTTGGGCAACTTGGTTGAACAGAACTTTTAAATCTGTCTGATTGTTAATGTTATACTTGTCTCAAAGCTGTGTCTAGTCATGAGTTTCTTTGTGGCCTCTCTAAAATGAGACTGGTGAATAAAATCATTACTGGAGGCTGTAGTTTGCAAAATCGTTCAACAGCACCACAAACTACAGCCTTCAGAATCAAAACCTCTCTCAAACAGTTTCAGCAACACTGATTATAACCTTCATGAAGGTAGCATTTATTGAAAGACTACATTAATTAATTTGTGGAGGTTGCCTTATCCGAACCCCACCTGCCCCCAAATCCTGGAAAATCCTGTCTGTCCTAACGATGACTGTCTCTTTTCTAACCCTTCCTTTTTTCCTCTGGGTTGCAAGACTCATAGTAATGATTGTGCGTGTGTGTGTTTGTGTGAGTGTCTCCCCAGCTGAGTGGAATCACCCTCTGTCCTGGGCACATTCAATGAACTTGGCACTCACGCCACCTTTTTCACCATTCTCTGCTTCCTTTCTCTTCCCTGTCTGTCTGTCTCCTTATTTCTCTTCATCGTCTTACAAACCCTTTACCCGCTCACCATCTTTTTATCACTTTTTCCGAGCTCCCTTATTCCTCTCTCGACAAAAACACAGATGAGTCCCCTTGAAAAAAAAGCCCAACAAGATAGAGATAATGGCTTATGTCCAATCGGCCCGTGGTGCTAATCAGCGGCCATCGTGGGAAAAGCGCAGGGGGACTGGGGTGGCGGTGGCCGTGGAGTCGGTGGTAGGAGGAAAACCAGGCCCATTGTCCTGGGGAGATTAAAGTCCCCGAAAAGGCGGCATTGTCCACCGACGGGGATAAATCTTCCTCCTCCCGTCACTCAGGGCCTGAATTCAATTCTCCTCAACCCCTCCTAAAAGAGAGGCTTATCTCCTGCTCAATAGCTTGTTGCGCTACAAGCCAGGCAGGAATGCACTGAGCTGTATCCCTGACACCCGCTCACTGAGTTAAAAAGGAATTAGGGGGGGAAAAGAGAGAGTGGGAGAAAGTCTGAATTGCGACCTCTATTTTACCAGAGGATGTGCACTGGAAGGCAGATTGAGGTGCCGATAGAAGCTGACAGACGGAGAGCGGACGGGAGAGCAGGATTGATTGACTGCTGCCGGGGGATTGAGGCCACTGGAGAAGAATAGCAGCCCGCTCAGTCTACTTTCTCCGTGGCTGCGAGCAGCATGGTAAACTGCTGCCCCATTGGAGGACAGACAGAGGAGCCACAGCGGAAGAAACCACTTGGGAGCTCCTGGCATGTGGTCTTGGCATGCTACAGCAGCATCTCTGTAAATGCAGTCCAGGGGGCATCACCAGTTGCTAAGACCCACTGCTTCACAACACTTGGATGCCCCACACCCCCTTCAAACAGATTCAATTCAGACCCCCCTGTTCCAACGAAAAGGGATAGACAGAGACAGAGAAAGAATGGTTGGCAAATAAAAAGAACTTGTGCGGACCTGGGCCCATAGTGCTGCTCTGTTTGGCCCAGGAAGGAAAAACAAGCCCTGCGTCCCCATTTTTCACCCCTTTCTCCCTTTTTCTTTTAGTCTACCCCCATTGGAGCTATCTCCAGGAAGAGAAAACAAAAACAGAGAGTAGAGAAAGCGAGATAAATGGATGGTGAGAGAGGGAGAAATATCGATATAACATTCACTGAATGCCCCTTCACTTTACCACTCCTCTCCTTAGAAAAAGCAAAAACAAGATTTTTTCCGCTCTTCTGGACTCTCTTGCCCTCCATACCCTCCTCCTATTGCCCCTTGTATTAAAAAAAACAGGATTTTTCCGCTTTGCCACCAATTTCCACATTGGTTGTTTATGCCCGCTCTGTCCTCGCTTTCACAATGCACCCCTCCTTCCCTTCACCCCCCATTTACTGTGACTTGGCTCCTCTTAATGACGGGGCTTACACCTGCTTACAGGATTAAATTAATTAGCACGAAACAGGGATTGGTGGAGGGGGGGGTGGGATGAAGAAGAGGAATAGGTGGGGGGTGGCAGAGGGAGGACTACAACAGGGGGTCAGGAGAAAAGTACAGCAGGAAGAAGGCGGGCAGCGCGGTGGCTGGTGCTGGGCCTCATGTTCTGCTGGATGCTGCTGGGTGGTAGTGGCTGTAGGAGGGGGTGATGGCTTGTTTTCAGTAGAGGAAATGGGGTTTGGCCAAAGGTACAGGGACACTTGGCCAGCTAGTTGGTGTGTTGCAGGGACGAATAGACTCCTGAACAATGTTTGGGTGGGTAGGGTCAGAGGTGACAGCCGCCATTGTTGGGACATGTCTGCAAAACACCAACTCAGCTGCTTGTTCTTGGTTCACAGCTCTTGTTTTTTCTGTCTGGTGCTGCTGCAGAACAGAGCTGCACTGTATAGTGTAGAGCAGTGGTTCCCATCCTGGGGGTTGGGACCTTCACAAGGGGCCATAAAATGTATCTAAGGGATGACAAGGGTTAGAAAATTATTAAAAGCTCAATTCTGCTGCAAAAATTTGTTTTTTTCCTCTTGTGAAATACCATTTTTTTTTAGAAAGTTTTTCCTCTTCAGGCCTAAAAAATATTTACATGAAAAAAAATCAGAGAATGCAGTCAACCTTTGGTTAGGTGTCACAAATAGACATGGCTGTATATTAAGGGGTCGAATGCAAAAATGGTTGGAAAGCACTGGCTTACAATAAAAAACAATACAATACAAAACAGTAAAAGTGCCTAATTATACAGTAAGTTGAAAAAAGCAGAATTAAAAAAGAAGAAAGGAGGAATACAGTACCAGAAGTGGGAATACTTTGATTCAAGCATCAAATTACCATCAAGATTCACCACAGTTTACTTTGTAAATCCTCATCCTGTAGCTTACATCTAACTAAATAATCATCCATCCACAAATTACCATCCAGTCTGCGATCCATTATTGTGATTACATAATTTTTACTCTTGATTGATATAGTCTTATAATGTGTTCTCTATTTATGAAAATGTACAGGCCCAGCCTCTCAGCTTTGGCTGGGCTGTCCTCTGTCATCTGTCTCATTTCACATGACCTCAGTCTTCTTGTCGTCCCTCTATCTCTATCCCTCTCGAGCAGCTAGCTGTGCGGTTAGAGGACCGAATCCATCACGATAAGCACTTGCAGATGGGCCTCTACTAGCCCTGTCATGGTAGCACACTCGACTTGTTTCTTTTTGGAAGTTTGGGCAGTATTGCACTCTATATGTCTGTAGACAGAAAGATGAACCGAGATTTTCACACTTGTGCAGACAAACTGAGGTGTTTCTTATCCGTGCTTATGGGAGACGTTTGGGTTACCCTGACATGCACTCACATACAAACATACACACACAAACACAGGGTTGTCCTTAGATGCAGGTCACAGCGATGGTCACATAACTGGAAGATTATATTTATTATACCCATTCCTATCAAAAGCCACATGTTGCGTGTCCTTGAGCAAGACACTAAACCTCTACCCGTTCAATCACTGTCAATCAGTCTATATGAGAGTGTCTACTAAATGTTTGACATGTAATGCAAACGTTTCATACACACGCATAAATAGGCACGCTCAGACAGGGGACCTGGTTGGTGACAGATAGCTGGTATGGTCTGGTCCATTGCTTAGCAGTGGTCACTTCAATCCCTTCCATATGACAGTGATTAGGCGGGACGCACTTAATGCTTGTAGATCCCTGCTCTGCCATTGAACACACACGCACACAAAGGCCAAGACACACCCCCACATTCCCTGGCTTAGCACATTCCGTACCTGTATTAGCAAACAGCTAAGCTAATTTCTTTCCGTTATTAGTGTGTAGTACAGTACACTTTCTTTGTATTTTAGCTGTGTACTAAATTGGATTACGTGTGAGTAACAGATGAGAGCACTGGTTGGATAAGCATGCATTTCTTGTTTGTACAACAAAAGTTAAGGTTTACTTTCCTTTTAGTTCTGAATAAATATTCTGATATGTTAATGCACTAAAATTAAAAAAAACATTTCTTTTATTTTGTTGTTCAGACATTGTATAATGAGAGCTGCACTTGTGGAGCAGGGGGGTTAAGATTATGATGTGTTGGGGTCAGGGGCTTTGCTTGCATTGTGAGTCTGGTGGTCTGTGTGTGTGTGTGTGTGTGTGTGTGTGTGTGTGTGAGTGTGTGAGTGAGAAAGGTTACAGCTGTGACAGTCTGTGGCCTTGCCAAATTGGGCCTCATGCTGATAACACATTGACAAGATACTGGCAGACAGTGTTGGTGGACTGTCACAACAGCTTACTCCATCAACAAGTGAAGACCAGAGGCAGTAAAAAGCTGCAGACGAGTAAAGTGAAATGCTTTCTCTGACTGATCACACCATGTCAGTGTTGAGACTTTTTCGGAAGAACCGTCACAGATTTTATAGAGACTGCATCAAGAGGTCTGATATGTGAGTCATGTTTATTTGTGCAGCCCTTAATAACAGTAATGGTATGAAAGGTCATCACAGTGTCCACCCTGTGAGTCAGTAAATAAAGAATAATAAATGCAAAACATTAAACTCTATATGAGAACAAATAAAAACTGCTGTGACAACTTCAATTAGGAGGAAACATTAGAAGAATCTTGGGAATGGCAACACAAAAAGGGATCCCCTTCAAGCTGTCAAGAGGTCCTCATTAGCTGCAGTTGCAACTTCATGTCTTTACATAATGTTACAGAGTAAAGAAGTTGGGGAGTTTTTGTGAGAATCAGTGAATGAAAATGATCAATCTGACAGGGGGATATAGCATAATTCATGCTTTAAATATTTCCAGTAATAAAATTATAGTTTGTGTGATTATATCAGGTATTTGACAACAGATGACACTGTAGTGGCCTGACTTTGTCTTTATCTTTGCCTTGTAAACTCTCTTAAAACCTGTCTCTCTGATAACTTCTCTCCGCCGTCTTCTCTCTTTTTACTCTGTTTTTTTCCTCCAGCATCAGTGGGATCTCAGAGCACAGTGTTTAGATCGTTCATTGGCTGCCCATTCCCTATCCCCTGCCGAATGCAATCAGCAGACACCGCTGGTAATAACTTTCACTCATATTCTTTTTCCTTCTCTGTTTTCTCTCTTTGCCTCCCTCTCTCTTTTTCTTTCACATTCCCTACCTCTCCTTCCTATGATTATATCCTACCTACTAACTCCGTTGGACAAAGGTGGCCAAATGAATGGCTCTTCCCCCTGGCATGATAAATCACATGCTCAAAATTAACTTTCATTCAGCAAATGAATGTAAAAGAGAAAAGGGGAGTAGGAAGTGGAAGGAGAAGGAGAAAAAGGAGAAAGAGAAAAAAAGGCCCTTCTTCTCCAAGTTTTTTTGGAAGCCTTGATGACATATGCAGTATGCTTCATAGAGGAGGAATCATGCTTCAGGTCCAAGAGAGGTACAACATATACAGGGAGGAGTAAATGAGACACGGGATTAACTTCACCCACACACCCTCTTTTGTGTTCCCTACACCTCTTTTAGCAAGTATTTCAGCAAATAACCTGTTTTATATATTTATTTTTGTAGAGCGCGCATGACCGCCAGCATCGCAATCACTATCACTGTCTGGTGTTCAGGCCTCTATTTGCTTCTGGACTCTCGTACATGATCCAAATGATGTCATTAAAACAACAAAAGTAAAGGTGGCTGCTTCAAGAACTGCCATTTGCCCCAGCCACGAGATAAATTGCACACTCAAATTTAGCATCAACGCAGGGGGCAAAAAAGACAAAAGCTACCGAGGGCCCAATGGCATCAAAGTGATTAGTGGCTGCCCAGGTAACCCCCCCCACCCCCCAAACTCTGCCCCACTCTCGTCCTCTCTCCTCTTATCAGGCTAATTGAAGACAAGCTCTTTGAGACGGACACACAATAGGGCTAACAGTAGAGTGGCATTTGAGACTCAACGGGTGGACAGGAGAAAGGGAGATGCTGGGGTATTCTATAATCTCCCCCACCTACCTCCTCGTCCAAATCCCTTTCTCTGTCTTTCTTTTATCCCATGGCGTCTCATTCAGCGTCCTACTTGACATAGTTCGACCTCTGAACCCAGAGTGTATGAACTGAAGCAGCAGCTATTTATTTGGTGTGGAACTAATGTGTGGCTGTACCTTTGTGCAGAGATTTGGAGCAACGTTAGAATTGTGTTTGAGTTGCTGTGTGTGCTTGGATAAGCTGGTGGTCAGCAGACTTCGGAACTAATACCATTTCAAGACCGCTGACAACAGGGGTTGACTGAATTATCATCTGTCTGAAAACAAAGTTAAATAAAGTTATGGCAAAAGGACAAACCAAAGATTTTTCCCTTAGGGTTACCCTTCCTCCGAGATGGGGTGTTTTTACTTTGAACTTTGAATCCAGAAATCCTTTCAAAACATTTCAAAAGCTTTCTATTTTTAGGTGAGGAAAACATGTACGTAGGCACCTGCCTTTTCGAAAGTATTGCACCATTCTTTCACTCTAAGAGAAATGCAAACCTACAGCCACTGAGTAAACAGCGGTAATCTCCATAAAAAGATCCGTCTTTGTTTCTTTAATTTACTAAGGTGTAGCCTTAGTAAACATTTTATTTTTTGACACCAAGTCATCCAGCCAGTGTGATATTAAGATATCAGCAGTCTTTGCATTTGATTTCAGTGTCAGTGCAAGTTTAACAAATGCTAGGAAGAGGCTGCAGCAAATATCTTGAAACTATAAATAGTGTCCTTAAACCATACAGGAATATCCTTTGACTAAAAATCCTGGGTGTTTATCGATAAGATGCGTGCCTTGAAAAGTCAAATTCACAGACAAGCCATGGCCTGTCGATGTCCAACCTGTTTGTGTTACTGTGAAGGGGTGTGTGTGCATGTGAAAAGTGAACAGGTTAGGTTTTGAAGTGGTTGCGTTGTTGCAGTCTCTTTGGAGGACGTGCAGCTCCAAGCAAACACAGAGCTCTTCTTAAACAAACAGGGGAGGACAGGAGAGCAAGACTAATGATGGGATCCACGCAGCTTACATACACATGTACAGACACACATGCGTACACAGACACACATATACACTCACAAACTCACTAGAGCAAAGACTATAGGAATTTGTTCCCGGAAGAGGAGTGGTGGAGATAGACCAGTGATCTGTACAAGAGGATGAAAAGAAGGAGAAGTCCCCGTCTCTATTTTTCAACGACACATTCCACCCCTCTTTTTTTACTCCTTAATATTTTCATTTCCATTTTCCCCAGATAGGGGAAATGCCTTGTTTAAAATTCAAATGCATTAGTATGGTCATGGACTATCATCCATTTTTGTCCTAAATTGTTATTCTTTTTATGTCTTTTTGTTGTGTGTATTTTGGATGCCATGTGCTCAGTGTAGCTTGCATTGGTGTTTGAGTGAGTGTGCGTGTGCCTGCATGTGCATGAGTCCATGCCTGCCTGAGCGCCCTGACGGCATTGTGCAGCAGAGTCCTTGACAGAAGTGAATTAATCAGACCCCTCTGGTCCATTTGTCTCTATTTGGGGGGCTAATTGGAAAAGAAGCAGGTGTTAATAGAGAGAACAGAGAGCCACAGTAAGAGTGTGTGTATGAGTGTGTGTTTCTTGTGTGTGTGTGTGTGTGTGTGTGTGTGTGTGTGTGTGTGTGTGTGTGTGTGTGTGTGTGTGTGTGTGTGCGCTTGCGCGCACATCTGTAATAGAAGTCTCAGAGCTAAGTTAACCAGACTTAATTAGGCTAGTTCAGGCTCCAGCCAACCTTACATCTTTCTCTCTCCTCATCTGAGGTGAAGGTGATGAAGCAAGTGAGAGATGGAGGGATGTGGGGGAGGAATTGAGGACTGCAGCCTGGCCTTTTGCATGTTGGCTGGCTGCACTCTTGAAAAAAAGAACAAAAAAAAGGCCATAATACATTCAAACTAAAGCATGAGCATGTCCACACGGATGCCTGCAGTAAACCTACACAACCACAGAAAAGTTGAATTTGTGATACCGCCTGCTGTTTAGAGTGGGCACAGTGTGATAGACAAGTTTGCATGTATAGAGGATGGGAAACATCACTCTCCTCTCCGCAGCTATTTACCTCCATTGCTGGTGTCTGGGATTGTTTGTTTGAGATGCTCAATTGCGAGTGTGTGGCAGGCCTGTGTCCTGTCCTGTGGGTAGCTGGCGATAAAGTTTGAACCTGTTTGGAAGCTCAATCAAAGGCCCCGCTAGCTCGTTAGCTCCCTGCATATTTAGCTGTCTAAGTGATGTCAGCAAGTTTTAATGGACAGCAGCTTTTCTCAATTATGCAGGAGGGAGGCAAGCAAACTGTATCCAGTGCTGTGTGTGTGTGTGTGTGTGTGTGTGTGTGTGTGTGTGTGTGTGTGTGTGTGTGTGTGTGTGTGTGTGTGTGTGTGTGTGTGTGTGTGTGAGAGAGCATGTGTGTGTTTGATGTGGTGTTTACTCAGTTGAAAGCTGTCTCCTGTGTGGTCTCCCCACAGAGTTATCCCCCTCCAGATCACACACACGCTCACCTGAGGCAGTGTACGTATGTTTGTTGTGCATGAGTGTGTTTGTGTGTGTGTGTGTGTGTGTGTGTGTGTGTGTGTGTGTGTGTGTGTGTGTGTGTGGATGCATGGAAACGAGTAGGTGTAGGTTCAACACGTGACGCATCTTTTTGAATCTTTGGGGTGAACTACTTTTCCTACCAATGTCCGGTACAAATGTGCACATAGACACATTGAGCCAAACACACACACACACACACACACACACACACACACACACACACTCACACCCACACACACACACACACACACACACACACACACACACACACACACACACATATACAGAGATTCAAGACATAAACATACAACAAAAATCTTCCATAATATTTAGATATTTCCCTACACACACAACTCCAGACATGTGCACACCCATATATATATATATATACACGAAGACACATTGTTCTTGCTTCTTTCTGTCTGCTTTCATATCTGTTTTTGTTTCAGTCTCATACACGCTCAAGAGTTCAAGTATACAGCAGCTTGAGTGCTTCTTCATTCAGACAACCAATCCTCAATCCATCCACCCATATGGCTGGGTGGATGGTTCTTGAACCTCAATAATTTTTTGGTACCCACTGAATGTTTCCGTAGCGTTGATTATCGAAAAGTGTCAAGTATCAAGTGCTGGCACTGCATACTTGCTTAGATTTTTATTCCTTTTTTTTTCTCCTTTTTTCAATTCATCCATATTTATTCTCAACTATCCTTGGCAGTTTTCTCTAAGGAGACAGTGAAGCGTTTCTAAATAATTCATTCATTTATCAGATTTACTTCTTAAGGTTACAGCCATTCAGTCACTAGAATCTCTGAAACCCTCCCACATATCTCTTATTATTTCTCAATGCTTCCTTTTGACTCCCTCTATCCTTCTCTTCATTCCCCCTTCCTCGGTCTGCCAAAGTGGCTTCCAGCCACTTTTCAGTGACACAAGCAAATACAGTCAGTTTGACGGAGGCAGAACTTCATTGACTGGAGTGCAGAATGCTGTGAAGGAGCAGTGTTATGTTTATTTATGTAGGTTATTACATATTTATTTATTTGAGGAAAGTTTTGTCTAAAATGCTTAAAGCTTTTGTGTGTTTTTATGTGTGTGTGTGTGGTTGTGTGTGTGTGTGTGTGTGTGTGTGTGTGTGTGTGTGTGTGTGTGTGTGTGTGTGTGTGTGTGTGTGTGTTTGTGTGTGCGTGTGGGTAAAGGGAGTGTTAATGTGGCAAAATATGCATCTATGTGAACATTCTGCCCTCCTGAACCTGGGATGCCCCCTGACACACACACACACAACCACACACACACACACACACACACACACACACACACACACACACACACACACACACACACACACACACACACACACACACACACACCAGTCAGAGGTGGGATGGCTGCAGGCGAGGAGGCAGGTCGGCAGCGATTAGAGAGGTTTGTGTGTAATGGTTGCCATGTGCGGACGCATCTCATCCACCATTACACGCACACACACGGCGCCCACCTCCTGAATCCCTTCAAGATACCGTACACTTTTAAAAACATTAGCCACTAATGCTTTAATGCCTTCGAGTCAACGTGGGGTTTGACTGGAGCTAAAATGGCAGACACAGAGGAATGCTGGCTTGTGTTTGCTTAGTGTATGAGGAAGGGCTCCGGCTTACTTTTGATTCGAACATGATGGGGCTGCAGCCCAGCTGCATACTCCTCAAAACATGTCATGGATGCATTAAACACAACAATACAGTCAACTTGTTTATCTTTATTTTTTCTAATTACTTTTGCATTGTTGTGTCACGTACATCGCACATTTACATTGCACATACTAAAGCACCATTTCCTTGGGTGCAGATCATTAATCACAGGCTTCCATGCAAAATGCCAACCGGTGTGGATATTTACATGAGAATGGCAGGGCAATGCTGCTGTGCCAGTAATGACTAACGAATGCTGAGCATGACTAGTGGCCTGTCTCTTAAGCATGCAAGGTGTTTGTTCCAGGCCAGGCTGCATGAAAAGCAGCGTCTGACCTTGGGACGGGCGGCTGAAACTCGAGTTACCTCCACCGCATCTAAATGTCAGGCACCTGAAAAAGTCTGAAGCTCCTCCCCTCTACTCTTTCCTGTTTGTTCGCTCTTTCTCTCCTCTGTACCTGTCGATCCACCCTTGATCATGTCCAAAAAAAAAAGTGGGAAAGTACCATGACCCTCCTCTTGCATCTCCTCCCTCTTCTCCTCCCACCTCCACCATACGCACATACAGAACCTTTGACCATTGGACACTGAACAGCTTCCTTGTCTTTGAGCTGGGTGAGTATAAACACAACCAGAGAGGGCGCAAAAACAAAAGTGTTATTGCGAGAGATTCACTGTGTCAACATCTTAGCCGGTTTAGCTCCTAAAGGGAAAAGGAGGCACAGTCTAGACTATTTACTGACAAAGGGAGCGGCGTACAAGGGAGTTATTTAATGTACAGTTCACCTTCACATGCCCCTGGTAAAGTAATCAGTAAGAGCAACACTTTTGTCACGGAAGGGTGCTAAGATTCTTCTCTTAGGTTTGTTACAGTGCTGTCGCTGTGCAGATGCATCACATTCACAAGAGAGGTATGAAAAAACACATTGTTCCCCCAAGAGTTTAGGAGGGCAGGAAATTGAGGTAGAAAACAAGGTCTTAATGTTAGCCCCTGTGAATATTGGCATTGAGGAGTTGAAGACCAAACCTTTCAGGTATCACAGATTTAAGCTGCTACTTTTGCTAAACATCGTTGGTCTCTGGCAGAAATCAGCATTCCTTGAAGCATGAATGCTTTTTTGAGCTTGTTCCTGGAAGGCAAGTCAATGAGAGACATCTGTATAGAGAGAGACCCCACCCGACCTACGACACGCACTTATACACACACACCAGAATGAGTAAGGTGTGGGCAAGAACCGCCAGAAAAAATGTATCGGCACCACATGTTTTAGCTTTCACTACAGCTAAACTGTGAAAAGTAATTGTTTCTCGGATCTTGATTAGTAATTTGGGGGAAAAGGTGATAATGAGACTGCCAGTAACTTGGCACTTGAGTGCAATTTATTAATATAGACATTGCAAGGTGCTTGGCCAGTTTGTCAGTAGAATAGACTGACTTATCCTGTACCTCCTGTAGCTGAATACATTGGTGTGTTTATATTTGAAACCAATTATCTATCACACCTATAGTTAAAAAAAATAGGTAGGAAATCTGCTTGTCAGCACTAGCTTACATGCTAATGGGCTGAAGCTGTTGTGATTTAACTTATTGCTCGTGTGTTTGCGGATGGGCGGAGAGGAGAGGGAGGATGATTAATATTGTTTGTGTGTTTCTGTTTTAGAGGGAGAGAGCAATGGAGAAGCCTCAAAATAGATGAAAAGAGAACAATAGCAGAGATTTAATGATTTGTCACTTGTGGCCAGCTTTCCTTCAAACTGTTCACTGTAAGATTGTAGTAAAAGTTGTGAAGTTAACAGCTGTGTTC